>NC_092859.1:68785149-68821564 GCF_032062135.1 Pyxicephalus adspersus
TGTGTTCCCTAGGGGTTAGTAGAATGGCCAGGGAGTGTGTTCCTTAGGGGGTAGCAGAATGGCCAGGGAGTGTGTTCCCTAGGGGTTAGTAGAATGGCCAGGGAGTGTGTTCCTTAGGGGGTAGCAGAATTGCCAGGGAATTTTCCTCCCTCCCCTCTGCTTGACTTACCAGGAGGCTGGACTGAACACACCAATATTTATTAAATTTATTTAAACTCATAGGTGGAAATATTGAAGCTGCTATTGCAGAATACAGGGCTATCATTATTATCTTGACTTGAAAACTAGTAAATTGTTACAAATAAAATAAATCTAGTATGTAATCTGAACTTGTAAACTTGATTTGGTTAGGTAATGAAGGCATGGATCTTGCACCTTTAACAATAAGTCAGCTATAGCAATGCCTCTAAGATGACTAAAATGTTTCTCTTAGAAAAATAAATGTAATATTTGCTTTTTGTGAACTCCTAAGTCCACTTTTAGCTACTTTACACCTGCTATTTAGACTTCATTTGATTTCCCATGCCCAGTGACTGTTTTGTTGATCAGACTGAAATATTCTTAATGTACACTAGCGACAGCTGAGACTACATTTACCAAGCAGTTGTGCTGCATATCTCAAACCAAATGTGTTCAATTCAAGCAGGCAATACTAGAAGCTTCCAGCACCTGCTTAATCTTCATTTGCATATTCTTTGTAGCCAATTTAAAGAATATGCCTGAGTTAGGTTTATGAATATTAATAACAGACCACGGAGCTGCCAAAATCATTTTACTTTTTAGTATGTCTTAGTGTTGGAGGGAAACCAGTTTACAGAGAATCGAATAAATGTATAACACTGTTTGGTTGCCTTTTCTTTGCTGCTGCTCCGCCTTTATTGTTATTTATGTATTTTGGCTAGAATGGTTTTAGCAGCATTCTGTAGAATGAAATATATTATTATTATTATTATTATTATTATTATTACAGTGTACTATATTTGCATTAGACTTTTTCCATTAGGTACTGTACACTGTGTATGTATAATAAAAATGTAATAGCATCTAAAAGAAAAAACGTTCTTTCCTAGATGTAATGTTTAGAAAAGGTGAGTTTCCAAGCGTTTTGCTGTAAAAGTTAGTGCATGTTTATCCAGCAGAAATGTAAATTTTGTTCAAGGTGAGCTTTCCCATAGCTGCATGTTCGATGGGGACTAAAGAAATTGTTGAATATAAAACTTACCACCACCCATAGTTTTACCTAAGCAGAGTTTGCATTACAGTGATTAGGGGTTTTCTTTGCAGATACAGTTACATTTTCAGGACATTTACTGGTGCTAACATGCCAGTAAAAGGATTATTCTGCTATGCATGCATATATGGGTACATATTTTATATTTTGCTACTTGTGGCTGCTGTAGTTACTCTACAGAGGCCAGAACAAACCAACAGAACTTTGACCAAAATAATGTTTGCATTCGGGACAAACCAGAATTCAGAACTTTTGAACAAAAGGCTAGAATCAAGCTAAAGTAAATTCTTTAGAAAAGAAGGTAGGATATAAGAGAAAGGAGGCTTTCTTTATGGCATTCAGTTTTTGCAGATAAAAACATTCAAATTTATTTACTAAAAAAAAAAACACAAAATATATAGAGATATTTTTACACATTACATACACGTATCAAATTTTTCAAAATCCAGGGCTCATTTTACACATATAATAAGCTTAATAGTAATGTGTCACTGACTGTTAGAGTAACAAGAGCCATATGGTAAGTCTTCTTCCCGACACGTTTCACCTACTTGGCTTCTTCGGGGGATATGGAGACTTGTTCAAAAAGGGTTAACAATGGATCTTCCCACACGTGACACAGGTAATCAATGGAGAATCAATCTTGTGACATATCCTGACTGTGTAAAGTAAATATTTCAACCAATGGTGATTCATTAACTATTCAAAACTCCATTTCATGAATAGAGCATTGCATGAATAGCGAAAGGACCCAAGGCCCCAAATGCACTGCATTGCATGAATAGAGAAAGAACCCAAACAATAAATCCAGGGCCCATATAAGAGAGAGTTTCAAATGTCTCATTGCAAACAAACAGGTCTAGACTCCCATAAAAATGTAAGTAGATTATGTTGTCAATATATTATCTTGCTCTGTGGGTAGTTCTTGCATTCAGTGTTTATTATTTCTAGTGCCATAGAATAAAGAGCAGTCTTTAAGTCATGAGACAGTAGTCCTGAAGTAATTAGACACATAAAGGATAAGGGGGAGGAACTGAGAAGAATAAATCTTTTTTTCATAGGCGGTAAGTACTAAGAGCCATGTGTCAACCCCTCTTCCTACTTACCAACAACAAAAAAAGATTTATTCTCCTCCCCCTTATCCTTTATATGTCTCAATACTTTGCTATGTCAAAAATGACTGTATTAAACTGTAGTTTGTTCTGGATTTTGGTTTAATATAAAATTATATAAATGTCCTTAAAGGTGTCAGCTATTTTGTTAAAGTATATAAATTTGGTTCTCTTAGTCATTGCACGATTTGGGAATGGATAGGTCCTTATATGTGCCAGGTGTTTTGTTTTCCATAATATCAATATTCGTATTAGTATTGTATTTGTATTTAGTATTAGCATTTAAAAGAGAACATGCACACTGATAGTTAAAATCATTAAATCACAGCAAAAACCAAATTAAAGATCATCTGCTCCTGCTAACAGGTCTGGAGAGTGCTTTTAAAATGTGCACATGATTATTGCTTCTAAATATTAGGTGTTGGTTTAACTTGTTAAGAAAAATATCTGTGGTGATATTTCTAATTAATGGGCGATAATGGAATATATGTTTAACGTGAAAAAGCACTAAAAGCATAAAACATTTGTAGCTATGTTTTTTCCAGAGGTTCAATGTAATCAATTCCAGCCGCTCAATACCTTTGGGTTATGTTATCTATAGAGAAGCAAAGTAGAGTCAGTAGGAAGAATACTGGGTAACCACAGAAAGAAAGGGATGATCAAGTAAAAGAAGTGGAGCTTGAGGCCTAGGCCTTGGATGATGCTGTCTGCATAACTTGAAAAAAAAGGTCAACAAATGGTTAGATCTAATGGGCAAAGTGTGTATGGGAAAATGTAAAACGCACAGCATTCTGAGAAGGACACAGTGGTGTATCCAGTATTGAGCAAATAGAAAGATGATGATGAAAATAATAAACAAGGAGCAATGTGAAAGCCAGTGGTGGACACAGGATAAGACTTAATAGTGGGTTGAGAAAGGAGAAGCAGCTAGTGGCAGGCAAATAACAGAAGGTGCTAAAATTATTGGAGCCAGGAGAATTATCAACTAGTGATTGCAAAGAGGCAGATGCAAGGAGGAGGAGCTCACTCCAAAAAGGGTATAGGTATAAAGATTTTCAGGGGAACATTTAAAAACAATTAAAATAGATTGGAGCATTGGGTTAGTTTGGTCAAAGTAATATTTACTTTTCTCTTCTTGTTCTTCTCATTATTAATGGTAATAGACTGAATATGTAGTATATATGTATATGCCCTAAGCACATTACTGGATTATTCTATTTTCCTCTTTGTAAATTAGGTATATCTCTTTTCTTTTTTAATATCAGGGGTAATTTGGTGTACAAAAAGTATTTTTTTGCCCTTTTATCTTTCCTTCCTTATCTTCTTGCTATACCTGGCATAATATTTATATATAATTGGAAGATTTGTCTTTGGGAGGGGAGTGCAAATGATGGCATATTCCATTCTCTGTTGCTATATTGTACTCTTTTTGCTATGTGTTCTATAAACAAATACATAATACATATGAAACTATGAAATTTTTTTTATATCCGCAATAAAGCCCTTGACCATGAGTTTATCTGTTAGCAACAATGGCATTACTTATAAATATACCATATATTTAGCAGCATGTGGCCTCTTTGACCAGATAAATGTAGATAGAAAATATTTCCACACACAACATAACATAAATTTACAGTGCACAATTTCTTCTGCCTCATTTACAATCTATAAAGTGACCGAACTAAAAAGTTTGTATAACAACAGTGTTGATATTCAACACCAATCTTGGAATTGAAAGCTCAGAATATAATGAGGCTGTGTCTTTAGACAGCACAGCAAGCTGATACAGGCAAGTAAATTATCAGCATCTTTAAAATATAAACAGGAAACCAAGAAAACAAGATGATGAGTAATATGTCAGTGTCTTCAGGTAGTGCTTCTAGCAACTAGCTATACTTAACAATTAAGAAAAGGATTTCAGACAATTTAAATATGTATTTATTCCAAAACATTAAATATATTTTAAAATTGGTGCTATAATTCCCTAAATCTTTATTAGCCCAATAATAACCATAACCCCCACCCTCCCAAAGTAAAATATCAGGCTGATAGGTGGAGTACCAGCAGTCTATTATTTTGCACAATACTGTCATGCTTACATTATTAGGGCACTTGGACTTTAAAAATATGGTGTTCAAATAGGATTACAGTAAGAGAAGAATAGGTGGTGGACCTCACCACTGGCTTGATTTTCATGTTAGGATATTCAGGGCACATTTCTGATTGGTCATATTTGTAGTTGAACAACAACATATATTGAAAAAAAGTATTTTAAAGATTGTATAAAAACATAACACAAACCCTAGTTGACAAACATTGCTCTAAGCTATGTAGTCTATCTACATACCTTTTGGCTTTCTGTTGCATTCACATATATCTTTGGCAAGTTTGATCATGTAATTTTGCATACATTGTAAGTTAAAATTGGCTTATCAATTTAGGAGCTCTTTGTAAAATCAGTTTTTTTTTTTCCTTTTTGTTGCACTTGCAGAAGGGCCACAAACAGGCCAGAATTTTTAAAAAATGAGCATTATCTAAGTGCTTAAGAACCACACTAAATTTACTACTACTACTACTACTACTCCTGATTAGTTCAGTTTTCTCACCCAGGGGATTTTTACTACCTGTTTTTATTTCTGGTTGTTGTGGTGTCTTTTTTAATGCTTGTCTGACATTTTGTTTTCAATTAGGTTACTGCTAAACTGTTTCCTAAAGCTCTAATAACAAGCAATGCAAGGTTGGCATGTTACATTTTATATCTTACATGCATTATTTGTTTACTAACCTACTCTCATGCTTCACTAAACATTATTTACCAAACTAGTCTCTTCATTTGTGATTTGTAAAATACATTATCAAGGATATTTTTCTTCCAAATAATGTTTCACAAAACAATTACCCTTGCAGTAGGAATATCTCCAAGAAGCTTTGCCTTCCTCATTAAGTCCAAATGTTAATGACTTTTGTACAAAAATCTTGCATATTTGGTTTATTTTTAAATTGCAACCCAAGTGAGATAAATGCAATCTCGTTGTTTAACAGCAACTAATATGCTAGTTCTACAAAAACATGGAATAATTCAGTGCTGATGATGGCTGAATTAATGTGGTTAATCAGTGTGATGTCTACTTGCCAACCCATCTTACAAATGTAATTTATAATGGACTTCAGAACATCTCTTACCACAAATTAAAAATACTTATATTGAGTCTAATAATTAAATCTTAAGTATTGAAATATCATTCAATTTTCATTTGTACAAATCTCTTAAAAATGCAAAATGACCCATGTCTGAAGCTGAGAATCAGAGAGACACATTTAATAGTTAATTCATCTAAACTGCATTTAAGATTCATTCATGGAATCTTGCTGGCATAAATTTGTAATACTATCATAGGAAATCATAGGAAATATATAAATTTACTTGCGAAAGCCCAGCTTTCATAAAGAGTGAAACACTGGAGTAGCCCATCATGGAGTCCTAACAAGATCTTAAAAGTCCTTCTTGAGCAGTAATGTCATTTTAAAAAACCTTGTTAAAAAAACCCTAAAAATGTACTTGAATCTGCTGGCACATGATTTTTAAAATGTATCCTCCAATGCCAGCAAGACTGTGGCCTGGTCTGTTCTTTATTTAGTTTGTTAGTCCAGCCAACTAGTTTTCTGTTCTCCACTTACATGACATTACTGCTCAAGACTGAGGGACTTTTGAGATCCTGTTAGGACTCCATGATGGGCCATTCCAGTGTTTCTTAACCAGTGTTCCTCTAGTGGTTACCAGAGGAGAGCAATTTGGACCTCTCAGGTCAGGTAAACTGACACCAAGGTTGTTTTTGAATATCTGTAAGAGCAGGGTGTTGTCTCACACAGGTAAATGTGTGGTAATTGTGGTGTTTAATTTTAAATGGACTTCCAAACTTTCCCATGGCCAGCAATGTAAGAGACACTCTTCCTACTGAACACGATGGTAATTTAATGTGGATATAGTAAATATTGCAGGTGTTCCTTAAGGCCTCAAAGTTATTCCTCAAAGGGTTCCTCCATGGTAAAAAGGTTGCAAAAGGCTAGGCCATTCTGAAAGCTTTATGGACAGTGCCCTTGTCACCAGGAAGCACTATAGACACTACAGATCAGGCCTTCCCACACTACGGAGCAGAAAAAAAAGAAGACGCAGAACTTAGGATACCGTATTGCTGGGTTTTTAGATTAGATACACATTCTATAGAAACTATAGTATACTTGGAGGTAAAGGAGTTGGAAGGAGTGGAAGATGGAAGGTTAACACCACTGTAGAATAAAACTTACTGCTAATCTGAAATGTCTTGATTTCTCTTTTATATTTTGAAATATTGATGTAATGATGTAATTGAAAGATATTTGTTACACTGCAACATAATCCATTTTGAAGTTTTCCATTATCAAAACCCTACTGCCAGGTAAGGTGTAAATTAAAGTGGTATCTAAAAATTCCTAAATATTGTGCCCTCTACAAACATAGGCATTAATTTCTGCTGCCAGTGCTATTCATCTCCACTGTATTGCAAGGTAAGTCTCAGCTGAAGAATCTTCAAATTCTAACAACAGATTCCTGATTGGGGGGGAAGATTGGTGAGTAAAACTGTTGAGATTATTTTAAAAGCTTCAGCCCAAAAATGTCCAGTAGAAGCTATTTAGATCCGATTCTCATAGATTCATATAAATAAACTTGGGGGAGACTAACAAGGCTGAATACAGTACCTTCAAAAGGGGTCATGTTATAGGGGTGAGGGCTTAGGGCTGTCCTAGACCAAACATAAGAGTGTAGTTGAGCATATAGTAAGAATTCTGAAGGGGGTAGTTCTTTCGATTGGATTAAATGGTCAAGATTGAGAATGAATTTACCAAAATTCAAGTCGTCCACCCAGAGGAAACAGTTGCTCAGCCACCAGGGAACCTGGGTTTACCCAAAGCAGAGTAAGAGGGGAGTGAGCCATATTATTTATCATTTATTAGATATCAAAGACAGTCAAGGTAGTAAACAACAAGCACAACTTTCTATCGCAGAGTCAATTCCTGTGACTGAAGATGAGAAAAATAGCCTATCATGTTTTATAACTGACTTTTTTGTATGTTTTCAGTAGCTATTAAATCCTTATATTATAAAAAATTAAATATTTGTCCACACAAACTGGAAAATCAGAAATATTAGCCTGTTTGTTTTGTGCAGAGAGACCTTTTTTTTCTGTTGCTTTTTTTCTTATAAATTCACAGTCATTCTCCAATGACTTTATTTGTACAGTTGTTTTTTCTTGACTTTTAGCCCTTAGACTTAAAAGTTAAGTCTCCAAAGTAAAAGCTTCACCTTAAAGTTTGGTTTGCCACCTTTGTAACTACAGTGAAAATAATTTGAACAATGTTTGTCTCCTTCACCTAAAATACAGGGATGTGTGGTTTTCATATAAAAATGTATTAAAGAATATAGGCATCAGGCTTAGTTTGGAGAAAAACTCTAAACTTTGCGATCATCTGGGGATTTTTGTTCTCTCCTGATTGGATCCACATAATTCTCATTCACATGTGTATATCAAGAGACAAGCTACAAGTTCACAAAGTGAAAAAAATGAAATGATGTAGTGGTGAGTTTACTTGCAAGACCATTTTTTTAAAAGTGTATGTAAACCTTTTTCCGTATGTTTGCCAACATTTTTCACTGTGTACATTCTTAAGCAAACGCTAAACTATTACCACTCATTTAGCAGAATTGCAGTAAATCTGCTGTGCAAGCTTTCGCAGTTGGCCATTTATGTAGAACTAAACTCTAAAAATTGAAAAAAATTGTAACCAGGTGGGTGCTTTATTGCAGAATAGATAGGCAATGTCTCTTTCTGCAATGAAAGAAAATTCTATTTGCCCGCACACATTTTTTAAAAACATTCACCTGTACCTTTTTCATTGTGGGCACCACATCTTCTTTTGCTCCTCTTCCTGCTTCAAGATTCATGAAAGAGAGGCCCAGAGCAGGGTAGGCGGAGGGACGGCATGACAAAGTGCACGTGCTGCCGGAGAAGATAGAAGGGGGGGGGAGTTCAGGATTGGATTTCAATAAACAGATAAGGGGACGGGGAGTGTAAGGTTAAAAGTTTAAGGGGAGGGGTGAAACAGATAAAAGGAGAGGTTAACGGAGAGACAGCACATTTTTGGGAAAGAAGAAATTTTGGATAGGCATTATGGAGTCAGTAGACGCATTAATGCAACAGCTTAGGGCTGCGGCCGCCTCACAAGGTGAGGCTTGGCTGCGGGATAGGGTAGCAGAGGCGGTTGGGGGGGTTAGCAGGGAAGGTCCTGTAGTTAGAGCAGAAGGGCTGCGGCCTCGGAGAGTTAGGGCTCCGGTGCGTCTAAGCCCTGAACCGTTTGGCAGAACTCAGTCTGGGAGCCCCGGTAGGGACCCTTCTGGCGGGACAGTGGGGCAACGCTTGCTCAGGTCTGCTTCCGGTCCAGGGAGGAATCCCCGTCGCCGGCGGAGTTCTGGTAAGGGGGCTGCGGCTGACAGGGAGCGTAGCCCCCATTCAGTCTCAGGTGAGGCCTTGAGAGGGGAGGCCTCTCCTGTAGCGATCCCCCTGCGTTCTGCAGGAAAACGAAGGAGATCACTTGAAGGGGGGGCTGTGGCTGGTGGGGGGCACGGCCCCCGCTCGCAGAGTACAGGGGTCCGGGAGGGATTTAATGAAGGGGGCTGTAAATTTGGGGCGAGCTGCAGATTTCGGCATGAATGTTCCGGGTGTGGGGGTACCCACGGGCTCTCGCGGTGTTTTAAAGCCGGGGCAGGTAGAGGGGGTGATGCGGGTGGAAAAGGGGCTGACGCCGGTGAAAATAGAAAAGATGCGCCCCTTTTAAGGTAAGTACCCGGATAGGGCGGCAGCCAGCGTGCTGGAAGCGGGGTTTGGGGAGGGTTTTTGGATTCCGAGCGATGTGGGGAGGGTGCCTAAGGAGGCTAGAAATTTGCAATCTGCTTTGCGTCATGCGGAGGTAGTGGCGGACAAATTGGAAAAAGAGGTGAGTATGGGAAGGATGAGTGGTCCTTTCAAGGAGCCACCGTTGGAAGGTTTGATTGTGTCACCGCTGGGCTTGGTGCCTAAGAAAGAGCCAGGTAAGTTTCGTCTGATTCATCATTTGTCTTTTCCGCCGGGGGAATCGGTAAATGATGGGATTAGGCTGGAAGCTTGCTCAGTGGTGTATACTTCCATTGACGCAGCAATTTCGTGGGTGAGGAGATATGGGCGGGGTGCGCTGTTGGCTAAGGCTGACATTGAAGCAGCATTCCGCTTGTTACCTGTGCACCCGCAGTGCTTGCGTCTGCTGGGTTGTAAATGGGAGGGAGCTTATTTTGTAGATAGATGTTTGCCGATGGGTTGCTCCATTTCATGTGCGTTATTTGAAAAATTTAGCACTTTTGTGGAATGGGTAGTGCGGTTGGTGGCAGGAGTGGACTCAATCATCCATTATTTGGATGATTTCTTGATGATCGGTCCGGCGGGGAGTTCGGTTTGTCGGGTGTTGCTTGCTACGTTGGAACATATTGCAGAGAAGTTTGGGATTCCATTGGCACGAGATAAGACAGAGGGTCCGAGGACGGTATTGACGTTTTTAGGAATTGAGTTGGACACGGTAGCCATGGAGAGTCGGTTGCCGCGGGAGAAGCTGATGGATTTAGTGGAAGAAGTGGTGAGGGGGTGTGGGCGGCGTAAGATGCGCTTACAGGAGGTGCAGTCCCTACTGGGAAAGCTCAATTTTGCGTGTAGGGTGATCAGGATGGGCAGAATTTTTTGCAGGCGTCTGGCGGCGGTCACGGCGGGGGTGAGATCGCTGTCCCACTATGTGCGGTTAAATAAGGAGGTACGGGCGGATTTGGGGGTTTGGAAGGAATTTTTGGAAACTTTTAATGGACGGGCATTGTGGCTACATGGGCCTGTGGAGGCGGTGGACTTGGATTTGTTCACTGATGCAGCTGGTGCTGCAGGTTTTGGTGCCTACTTTGGGGGAAAATGGTGTGCAGGGGTCTGGCCGGATTCCTGGGTAAAAAGGGGTTTAGTGAGGGACTTAGTTGTTTTAGAACTGTTTCCCATTGTGGTGGCAGTTAAGTTGTGGGGGTCGGAGTTGGCTAACAAAAAAGTTCCGTTCCACTGTGATAACTTGGGGGTAGTGCAGGCGCTGAATAAGTTTTCAGTGTCTTCGCTACCTGCGGTTCGGTTGATGAGGCATCTGGTGTTTAAATGTATGCAATATAACATTTTTGTATTTGGGCGGCACATTCCGGGGGTTTGTAATGTTATAGCGGATGCTTTGTCTCGTTTGCAGTGGGACAGATTTCGGGAGTTGGCGCCAGAGGCGGAGCAGTTCGGTTGCCCTTGTCCGGGTCAGTTGTGGGGTGGCTGCGGTGGAGGATCTGCTGAGGGTGAGGGGCTTACGGGCAGGTCCTTTGTTGATGCATGAGGATGGGTTGTTTATGTCGCGATTTCAATTTATTGCGGGTTTTTAGGAGTTGTTTGCGGTTACTGGGGGAAGAAGGAAAGGCTTTTTCTTCTCTTTCATTTCGGATTGGGGCTGCTACGGAGGCAGCTAGGTGGGGTCTAGGGGATGAGGTCATTAAGAGGATAGGCAGGTGGGAATCGGACAGGTTTCGTTTGTATGTTAGGCCTCATTTATTGTGAAAAGGGGCTCTTCATCGGGGGGGGGGGTTTGTTTTCTTTGAATGGGTTTCTTGGGAGCTGCTGGGGGGTCTGGGGGTTTCAGAATGGTTGTTGTTTACTTGTTTGTTTCTTAGGTTCACAATGCTGCCTGGTGTGGATTGTCGGTCATTCATACGTGTGGTGGGGAGCCAAGCGGGCTGCAGTTCGGCCGGAGGGTCGGCAGTTGGGATTTCCTCGGGCGGAAGCTTTGGTGCGCTGGATAGGTGTGAGGGGCATGCTTTGGAGTCGGATGGTCCCAGAGATTCGGAGGTGTGCAGCGCTGGATAGAGCGCCGGACTTCGTGGTGATGCACGCCGGAGGGAATGATTTGGGTAACAGGGCAATGAAAGGTATAGTGCGGGTTGTGCGATTGGATTTCTTAAGATTACAGGCGGAGTTTCCTGGTACTGTTTTTGCGTGGTCACACATAGTGGCGCGGTCGGTGTGGAGGGGGGCGAGGTCAGTTGAGGGTGTTAACAAGGCTAGGATCAAGGTCAATAAGGAAGTGGGTAGGTTTGTGGCCAGAAATGGGGATGTGGTGGTTAGACACAGGGAGGTGGAGGAGGATACTTGTCAGTTTTTGAGACAGGATGGCGTGCATTTGAATGATGTTGGTACAGATTTGTGGTGCTTGGGGCTGCAGGATGGCATACAGAGAGCGATCCGGGTGTGGAAGGGCGCACGGTTGTGAGGGGTCCCAACCATGCGCTGTGGCGGTTGAGGCTTGGTGGAAGGTAAGAGTTCTAGATTAATTATGGTTGGGGGGGACACCCAAGGTGGTGGCGTAATCCCCCCCCCCCCTTTTGGCAAGTGGATTGGTGGAGGCCCCTGAGGTGGTGTTGTGCTGCTAGGGGGCCAGGTTGGCTTGGTGTTGGTGTTTATGGAACTGTGGTGGCGTGGCGGACTTTACCTTCCGGGCCTGCAATCTAGTCGTTTAAAATTGGTTGGTTATAAAAGGGTTAATTCAGACTGGAGGGGGCTGGCAAGGGGGGGGGGGGGGGGGGGGGGGAGGGGGGGGGGGGGGGAGTAAAGGTGTATATGTTAAAGGGGGGAAGATCTTAAAAGGCAAGCTACGAGCTACCTTTGTCATGATGTAACTCTCACGCCAACATGTAGGAGTTCATTATTACAATACTTTATCATACACATTTCTATAGCAATCAGGCAGTTAAGTATGTTTTATTCCAGAGGGGTCATTACTTGGTCCCTTCTGCAATAAAATTGAACTTCATTTCTGCTCTAACCTGCTTACATGATAGGCCTGGAAAGCAGCCCAACAGTCAACTGAAGTAGCTCAAATAGCAGGCTGGCAACAATGTTGTTATTGGAAGAGCAATATCTTAGAATTGTAAGCCCCCAGGATCCTCAGGCAAAAAATGAGTAAAAAAAGAGATTTCAGGTTTACATACATTTACTCTTGCAAAAAAAACGTATCCTTTGATTTTTGTACATCCTTTGTAATAGGACATTTGTACTGCTATTGATAGTTTTAGGTAGTCCAGTGGGCCTGTAGGATTTCAATAATATGAATGGTATGTGCACCATGTTTAGTACTACATCACATTGCTAGATGTGCCTAAATATTGACACTCTTGCTTATAAGTAGTGAAAAAGGATGTCTAGACTGTCCTGTATCTCACCGTCTGCCTTTCATTCTTTTTTAAATACTTTCAAGTTTTTATAGAAGCTATTTAAAATTTCCTATATGCTTACAATGCATTTTTTGACAAAACGCTAAGTGGTAACATGTCTCATTTACAGGTCTATGCGACTGTAAAATGTAAGGCTGTTTCCGTAGCATGTTCCAGTTGGTGTAGGAGGCTCTCAAAAAGACACCTGGCTTAAAGTTTAGAATAAAAGGCGGAAAATGTGTGTAAGACAGTGAAAAGATCATTTTTTTGGCGTAATCTAATACTAAATATTATAAATATATAAAGTAAAAGACCAGCCAAAAATGTTATTGATTTTTTTATCATGGCAGAAGTGTGGCATTTAAATGATACATTTTTTGGCTATCTTAAGTTATCTAAATCAAACCTGTGTATGTCCCTGCCAATTGGTGCAGCTCTTTATTCATATCTATCATGATATCTCAAGCCAATCAAGATAGTGTCAAGTGGTGTCCTAAACGTGGCACATGACCATGAACCTAAACTATTATAGGCCTATTGGACTGCCCAACACCATCAATAGCTGGGCAAACATGATATCAAAAACTATGATAAAAGATAAAAAAAGGATACCTTCACATAAAAATGAGTAAAGTGAATGTAATAGATTTTAGTGACAGCACATTGGAGGTTTTCCCTTGGTGACCTTAAAAGCAAATATTAAAATGATAATATTATAAGGACATTAACCACAAGCATTTATCCAAGGCATAAAGAAACACAAAAATAAGTAATAAAAAAACTTGTTCACACAAATAAAGATTGGATAATAAACAATACCAATACAAATACAGTAATACAGACAGATATTCTCATTGATTTTCTGGGAAATGTTGAATCACATTTATCCAGTTCACAGCAAACAGAGCACACTTTTTGCTTTTTAGATGCTGTTTAGGAATAAATGTAACTTTTTTTCAACTAAAGTGAGGAAAATGCATCAATTATAAAAATATCACTTTATAATAAAATGTAAAAAAATGTATAGTAAAGAGTATACAGTAGTATTAACACACCTTAATAAAAATATGGTATTTTCTCTAGCTTACCAGGTATTAAAATTTTCTAAATGTGAGAAAATCTGGGTAACCAAAACAGTTTAAAGCATGAATTAAAGCGGTGTATTACATATAATGCATGTATTCATTAAAAACAATATATATATTTTATAACTCAGCTAGCGCAACCACATGCATTTCTGTTAATTTTATAGTCCTTTAATCATCTACACAGTAACACTAAGACACTGAGAAAGGAAGGGTCTGCACTATGCCTAAAAAACCTGTATATACATGTCCACATGGAACATGGAAGCAGACATAGAAGACATTGCCGTTAATTTTTTGTCTAGTTAGCAGTTCTGGCAGGGTTGTCCAGCCTGAATTAGCCGAACAGAATTTTTGCAGGGAAATTTACTCCAATATATGTGCATCAGCCATTTAGCTGCTTGGCTGGGCTCAATAGTGTATGGTGAAATTTCTTTATTAGGTACCCAGGTTCTTGACAGGTTAAAGACACAAAAAATCTTTTTTCTTGTCACTACCCTAAAATCCTGAAGAACAGATGAAGTGGTCTATCAATTATAAAATAAAATTCAATACCTGAAATAAAATATTAATTAGCTGTAAAAATGTAAATGAGAACTACGTTTCTGACATTGTGTGCCACAGAATATGGAACATTCGGGTGGAATGATAGTTCTTTAAATCAATAGGCAGAGATGCATGAAAACAGATTCAGAATGATAGATTAATTACTCAATAGTCAAGACCTCATAATGACAAATAGATGAGTACTCTGACTGGACATTGTGGTTAATTTATCTGAAAGGGGCTTGCACATTGACTTCATTGCTTTACAAATGTTTTATAAATGTTAAAGCAAAGAAAAATAAAATATAGTGCTAAAATTGTGGAAGAAATTGCTCTGGTATTGTCTGATGAGGTCCATTGTACACTCCTTATGGAGCTAGAAGTCTTTCAAATTTCCTCCTGCAGGTAAAAAATGCTGTATGTTTAGCCTTTGCTTAATGCTTCATTTATGTCTGATGCACGGCAGTATATCAATGTGCAGTTTTGCAATGTATGTCAATGCACAAATGTATGTGCACTGCATGTCAGTGCCTTGCTTTGTAAATGGCAAATCGGCATGATGTTATGAGTTAATTGGTCCGCTGATATGCTTTGGCAGCTCATTACTAATTGAGCTGCTCTATTGCACAGAATATCAACAGGTGTCACGACAGACCATAAAGGTTTAAATTGACCCTAAGCCTGGGTCTACTCGGACAGTTTTAAAAAGGCATGTAAATGTTCCTACTGTCATTATATGCGTTTTTATGCACTTTTACAAGCGTTTTAAAGCTTGTCTTTAAAACACTAAAAAATTCTTATAAAGGCCTATGACACATTTTACCACGAGTTGCCACGATTTTTAATAGGCCTTTATAAAAGTTTTTAATTATAACCCTTTCAGGGAATGAGTACAGGGGTACATAAAGCCCCTTACTCATTCCCTGAAAGGGTTAAAAATATGTGTAATAAGACAAGGCTTTATTGTTAAAGTATTTTATTAAATGGTTTTTGTGTAACATAAACTTGTTTTTTACAGGTTATCCCACAATGACAGGATGATTCCCACAGCTGCATTTGTATTACATATAATGCATGTATTCATTAAAAACAATATATATATTTTATAACTCAGCTAGCGCAACCACATGCATTTCTGTTAATTTTATAGTCCTTTAATCATCTACACAGTAACACTAAGACACTGAGAAAGGAAGGGTCTGCACTATGCCTAAAAAACCTGTATATACATGTCCACATGGAACATGGAAGCAGACATAGAAGACATTGTCGTTAATTTTTTGTCTAGTTAGCAGTTCTGGCAGGGTTGTCCAGCCTGAATTAGCCGAACAGAATTTTTGCAGGGAAATTTACTCCAATATATGTGCATCAGCCATTTAGCTGCTTGGCTGGGCTCAATAGTGTATGGTGAAATTTCTTTATTAGGTACCCAGGTTCTTGACAGGTTAAAGACACAAAAAATCTTTTTTCTTGTCACTACCCTAAAATCCTGAAGAACAGATGAAGTGGTCTATCAATTATAAAATAAAATTCAATACCTGAAATAAAATATTAATTAGCTGTAAAAATGTAAATGAGAACTACGTTTCTGACATTGTGTGCCACAGAATATGGAACATTCGGGTGGAATGATAGTTCTTTAAATCAATAGGCAGAGATGCATGAAAACAGATTCAGAATGATAGATTAATTACTCAATAGTCAAGACCTCATAATGACAAATAGATGAGTACTCTGACTGGACATTGTGGTTAATTTATCTGAAAGGGGCTTGCACATTGACTTCATTGCTTTACAAATGTTTTATAAATGTTAAAGCAAAGAAAAATAAAATATAGTGCTAAAATTGTGGAAGAAATTGCTCTGGTATTGTCTGATGAGGTCCATTGTACACTCCTTATGGAGCTAGAAGTCTTTCAAATTTCCTCCTGCAGGTAAAAAATGCTGTATGTTTAGCCTTTGCTTAATGCTTCATTTATGTCTGATGCACGGCAGTATATCAATGTGCAGTTTTGCAATGTATGTCAATGCACAAATGTATGTGCACTGCATGTCAGTGCCTTGCTTTGTAAATGGCAAATCGGCATGATGTTATGAGTTAATTGGTCCGCTGATATGCTTTGGCAGCTCATTACTAATTGAGCTGCTCTATTGCACAGAATATCAACAGGTGTCACGACAGACCATAAAGGTTTAAATTGACCCTAAGCCTGGGTCTACTCGGACAGTTTTAAAAAAGCATGTAAATGTTCCTACTGTCATTATATGCGTTTTTATGCACTTTTACAAGCGTTTTAAAGCTTGTCTTTAAAACACTAAAAAATTCTTATAAAGGCCTATGACACATTTTACCACGAGTTGCCACGATTTTTAATAGGCTTTTATAAAAGTTTTTAATTATAACCCTTTCAGGGAATGAGTACAGGGGTACATAAAGCCCCTTACTCATTCCCTGAAAGGGTTAAAAATATGTGTAATAAGACAAGGCTTTATTGTTAAAGTATTTTATTAAATGGTTTTTGTGTAACATAAACTTGTTTTTTACAGGTTATCCCACAATGACAGGATGATTCCCACAGCTGCATTGATGTCATGAGCACAACCGTGGGACTCCTGACAGTGTGGGATCCCCAGGCACTAGAGGGCAAATGAGAACAAGTTTCCCCATTCCCCTCTAGTGCTCCGTGATTGGCTGAGGAATGGGAAACCCTATTGACAGCACAAGTGTCATCAGGATTTCCCTTTCCTCAGCCAATCACAGAGCGGAGTAATCAGCAGAGCTCTGCTATTCTGACAGCTTTGTTTTCTTGATTGCTCCCCCAGCTTTAGAGGAGCTGTGACATGTGTTCTGTATCCAAGAACACATAGTACAGTTCCGCTAGGGCTGCAGGAGCAATCAGAAGAGTAGAGCTGTCAACATAGCAGAGCTCCGCTGATTGCTCTGCTGATTGCTCTGCTGATTGCTCTGCTGATTGCTCTGCTGATTGCTCTGCTCTGTGATTGGCTGAGGAAAGGGAAATCCTGATGACGGCTTAAACGTCACGCAAAATTGAGTTTTCCCAGTAGGGACTGCAACTCCCTCAACCGTATCTTTTCCATACAGCAAGCCTTAGCCACTTCTAACTTTATCCTCAACAGCTTATCCTCCGGAAGCCTGCACTCCATGCGCACCGAGTCCAAAACTATCCCCAAAAAGGACAACTCCGTAGTTGGACCCACCGTTTTGCCCTTTGCCAGCGGCACCCCAAAATGCCCCGCCATATGCTCCAATGTTCCCAAAAGGTTGGCACAAACTAGTGACCCCTTAGGGCCCACACACAGAAAATCGTCCAGATAATGGATAAGGGAGTTGACCCCCGAAACTTCCCTTACCACCCACTCCAGAAAAGAACTAAACAATTCAAACAGGGAACAAGAAATCGAGCATCCCATGGGCAAGCATTTGTCAACATAAAAAGCCCCTTGCCAAAAACAACCCAGCCACCGAAAACTGTCCGGATGAACTGGTAACAGCCAAAAAGCCGCCTCAATGTCGGCCTTAGCCATTAAACAACCCCTGCCTGCCCGCCGAACCAACTTCACTGCTACATCAAATGACGTAAGTTCCCTCGTTGAACAACCAGCAAAGACCTTTTCGTTTACCCGCCGAGGATCCTGCGGCTCCTGAACCCCCGGCGGTCCCCAGAAACGACTGCGGGGCCATCCTCGCCGATGTCATGAGTCGCATCCATAAGCTGATGTCCTTATGATCCCAACGCATACCGGGCCTCATCGCCTCCCGCTGCCTAAACTGCTCATCGTATCTTAACCAGGCCGTCCCCCATAAACCCTATACGCCTCGCTAATCGCGTCCAAATAGCAGAAAAGCACCGAACAATTCTCCGGCGCCCTCTCACCTGTAATACTAGCCAGGATGGCAAAGGCCTGCAGCCAGTTCTGAAACGTCGGTGGGATCGCTCACCACAGCCCCTTGTCATCCCCCAACCGCTTACCATCCCCTGGCTTCACTTCCCGTCCCCCGAACCGTTCCACAGGCAAAAGAGAAAAAATCTCTACATATTCACCTTTCCAAATCTTCTCCCTCTGTTCTAGCACTAAGTGAGCACCCAACGGATCTTCAAAACACACATAAACCTCACCTTTTGCCCCATCCGCTATCCCTGTATTACTCAGATCCTCCCCACCCTCTTTCCGATCATCCCCGTCAGCTGCCGCCCAGGGGCCTTACACTCCCGCGTACCCGTTGGCGCAGGAGTGGTAACCCCACTGCTCCCCCTTGACCCCGGGTCATCCGCGACAGGGGTCAGCCCCCTGCCTTCCCCATCCATTTCCACCACGCTTTCCACAACCTTACCCCCAGCAGCCCCGCCCCCAAACTGCAACAACAAATCCCTCAGCCCTTTCAGCAATTCATTCCCCCTAGGCTCTCCCCCTTGAGACCCCCAACTGACCTCAGTGCCCAATTCCTGTCTAAAGGCACCCCCCTTTGCTCCCCGTCCCTATCAGGCCTAATAATAAATATATCTTTTGACACACATTAGCCCCCCCGTCCCGCCCCCAAACAGCCAGGTACTCCGTCCGTACCTTCAGCCGCCGTACCGCTGCTTCTTCTTCTTCACGCTGGTCCGGCTTCCGACTCCAGGATCTCCCCGTCTGAAGACTCCTCTGCTGGTGACGATCGGCCTCCATCCGCACCCTCTTCCGGCTGACTCCCGATCCTCCACCCGACGAAGCCGTGGCCAGATTCCTTGCACGGGCTGGAGCCCCAACCACGTCCCTCCGATGGCTGGGCCCAAGATTGCTCCCACGATCCTATCTCCTCCTGGCGGCGCCTCTCCTGGGGAGTTCTTCCTCCCGATCCGGCAGCATGCCCCGGCTTCTTCCCCGGGTAGGTCTTACTGGGCTCTCCACCTCTCTCCGGGTAATGGAAGGGTCCCTTGGATGCTGCGACGTCTTTCCAGTTCCCTTGCTGGACCCGGTGGACCGTTTCTTCACGGGCGGGGCCGGAGGGTCTCCAGCAGGGCTTCTGCGGCGTCGTTGTACTCCAGGGGGCTCGTTGGGACTCAGTCACTCCAGCGGCCTTGACCGCCGAGCGTGTCTAGTAATTGGGGGTACCGACCTTTCTTCTCCCTCGACCCCCAGCATCGCCGAAGCCACTTGGGCCTGCAGCTAGGCGACCCCTTTTTCCTCCGCGGCCTGCCGCAGCTGTCCCATTAAGATGTCCAGCTCCTCCATGATGCTACGTCTCCACCAATTTTCAAATGATGCCCCCACCCCTCAGCCCCCCCTTTTTAAACCCAAACCTCATTCCTCCCCTGACCTCTTATTCCCCAATCATCTGCTCCCATTTTCCTGCACTTTTCTCTCTTTTTTTTTTATTTTTTATTACCCCTTAACCCTCTGTCTTCTCTACTCCCCCTGTCATGAGACCCTACGCTGAATTCTTGCTCCAGGCCTGCTGGCAATTGAAAAACAATTGTCACCCTATAGCTGTGAATGTGTAAACGAGTAGGAAAATCACTTCAATAAAAACTGTGGGTTTAAAAATATTGAAAACAACTTCTAAAACAATATTAATATATTAAAGCCCATGTGAGGTTGTTAGTTTTTGATTGATTAACTATTTTAACTACCTTTTTGATTGGAAGCTCATTAGGACAGGGCTCTCTTCCTATTGTTTTATGAAGCTTGGAATTTTATTGATAGGTACCTGTTAGTCACGGATTAATTGATGTGTGTAGCGTTCACATAAGCAGTCTACATAGAGAAACATAAATTGCCCCCTGGACACTACCATATGACAAGTAAGGGAGATGAAGTCCCCAGCAATAAAGCAATATAAATGTACTAAACCCACTCTTCCAGGGTTTTTTAGTGCCTAGTAAAACCATAATGCTGCTGATTTACAATAGCTTGCAAAAAAAATTCTGAGCATGTTCTTTCCAAGGAAAGAGGTGTGATATTCTGAGCTTCACAGCTGCTCTGTTGCCAAGGGCATGTGTCATCCGTGTGACTATGGTAACCGGTTAAGTGGGATAAAAGAATAGAGTGAGGCTGTCACAGCTTATTAAACTAGCTGTAAATACACAGAAGGCACATGATATAAAGAGAATATAAACACCTACATTTCATCAGCTCGGTTTTTCTTTTAAAATACATAATCTTTTAGTGAAGGAGGGAGATAATATGGAATCTGTGGGAGGGTGTATTTGGTCTGATGTAAAGAATTTACATATAACACAAAAGGCACGGCAAGAAGCATGGCACAGAATCATACATTGATGGCATGAATTATTTGCTTGTATAGCAGAACTCGTAAATAGTATTATATGGTAGAAAATACATGCAAGTGGCTAAAACAGGTACAATGAATGTTGCTGAATAACAGATGAAAGATTACATGACATTATAAGAAAATAACCAAATACATATAGTGTATATATAAAGTTAAGGATATCAAAATGAATAACTCATTGCTAAAAAGAATACAAATACTAGATGTTTACCTGTGTCTTGTAGTGAATATTACATTTATGTATAGGTAAACATGGGGTGACAGGAGCTGTAGCCAGGTGTGTGCACTTACTGCTTGGTGCTGGAGGAGGAATCATCTCTGGGGCTAATTGACTTCAGCCTATTGCCTGAACATATATTAAAGTGAGTCTGCCATAAAAAAGTACTAAAGCTGCTATTGTTGACCTCCCATTTGTGCATGTTCCCTGGCTGTTATGCTGATGCTTTATTTTATGCCCAAACAAGCCTCTGTTCAGTTAGAGCAATGCTCAGCCAAATCCAAACTGAGTTTATGTTTGCAACCATTTATTTGACAACCAAAAAAATTTGAGGAGTGATGCTGTCCCTGAAGACCACCAGTCAATAAAAATGCTAAATGCCATTTTAACTGACAGGCAGTTGTTACCTAACAATAGCAGTGGAAAGCTGCTGTCCACTGTGGGACAATTAAGGAGTCCTAAAATGTTTTGATGGGTTGTCAACATAAACTTAGCTTTGGTTGAGCATTGCTCTACCTGAAAACAAGTGGTCCTCAAGGGCAGGACCACTCCTGACACCAGCAGCCAATGTGAACGCATATATGATGGTAAACATTTCATTGGCTGGGGTTCTCTTGGATGGAACTGCCCCCTGACTGCCACCACCCAATTAAATGTTTACCATCATAAGTGCGTTCACATTGGCTGCTGGTGTCAAGAGTGGTCCTGCCCCTGAGGACAACTTGTTTGAAACTGAAAATGTTTACCGCCTGTTGTTTACTAACAACAGTAGCAATGGTCAATGGCTGCCTGCTGTCTGCATTGAGGAGCTAGCTGATATTTGTTTGAACAGTGCCAATGTTTGGCTATCTTGGAGCCAAACCAAATATTTGAAGAATAAATACATTTTTTTCACAATAATTTATTTATTGTTTTGGCCCATTTATTAAAAAGAACTAAAGCCATACACAGCCAGAAAAAATACTATTTTCAAAGAAGGGTTAGCCTGTTTTTCATACCATTAGGAAAAAAGGCCAGTTTTAATGTCATTGACTTATATTCTGATTACCTTTTGTAAATCTGTATTCACAAGGTATATGTTAGATAGCAGATACAACCAAGAACTAGAATATTTACTGTCATTACTGAAAGAATAACTAACATGACATGACTATAAAGGAGCTGTAGCTATAAATTTATGGTGTTTCCATGGGTGCTCTTTATGCCTCAAGGCTACCTAATATATTTATGAATGACAATTTCAGCTACTTACAGTATAGACTTTTGCTTACATGCTAATGTGGTTACAATGATCATTTATATTTCTGCTAGAAATGAGATTAAGTATTAATTAAGTAAGATTAAGTAATTTGGTGAAAACAAATTTCGCGAAAAAGAATGAGTTCAAAATTGAAGTGAATAACAACTGTGTATATAAATGGGATGCTATTTGCCAGTTTCAGTTGTGTGTGTTTTTTCTTTTATTCATTTTATGTATAAACCCCAAAAATGCATAACTTACATTTGTTAAATAGCTTTATTGTATTTATTTTTTGATATATGACTTTAACTACACGGAGAAAACAAGTTTTTAGCAATTAGCAGTCACCTTTGGGAAGGTATCTATATGTATATACATTCGATGTAGGGACATTAAATTTAATGTTTTATAGGGTACAAGCAAAGTAATGTCAGGAAGAGGTTCTGGAATGCTCATGGTAAAGTGTGAAAGCTCCCCGCGCTTTCTGTTATGGATCACCTATTTGCTCTATGCACATTCTGCAAATGATATATTGTACACATCAGTCACAAACAACCTTTAACAATGTATGGTACATGCCATTATACAAAAAGACAACAACTAACAGCCTTCAGGCACCAGACTGGTAATACCCTCTATTCCCTATGGAGGATGCTGAAGTGTTAATCTTCATGGCCCCTGTGATGTCTTTGTTCAAAGGTAAAGAAACTCTAAATGTGTTAACCTAGTTGGTGTTGTTGATTATTTCTGTGGTTTCAGTAGAAGAAAGTTTCAAGAAAAATGGTTTTAACAACATTTCATTTTGTATTAGATAACCATTCATGTTTATTTTACCTTTTTTTCTGTAGAGTAAAAGTAAATTTGTAAAAGAGTACATCTGTTAATTTGAAAAAAAATATCTATCAAATTGCACATACAGTACGTTGATGATAGGTCAACCACATGCTGGACACAACAAACCCAAGGTGGCTTGGTGCTGCTGTTTTTTTTTTTTTTTTGGTCTATAGAAGTCTCCTTGCCATGAATTTTATCCACAAAGTTTGCAAACACGTAGGTATGGAATCACAATCAAAGGGATTTAGGAACCATGATTGTTGACATATTGGCTATCAGAAGAAAATACAGACACACCGAGTCAGATTTACTAAAGCTCTCCAAGACTGATGAAGACCTGGATGATCCCACAAACCTGGAAGGGATTTCTTAAAAATCATTTGCTATTGGCAAATGTTTTTAATCTATTGCAGGATTGCTCTCTCACCCAGGTTCTCCCATGATAGTCTACATTCATCCAATAAGCCCTTTTCATGTATGTATATAGACACAACAAAATATAAAATTTAAAATAAAAGAATCAAATGTTATAAAGAATTTTTGTTCTATGATGAACCCACAATACACTGAAGAAGCATACATTGTAGATTTCTTATGTACGCTTGAACTATTGCATTTCTATTTTTATCTTAGCCTTGAGGAATGTGAAACTTTAGCATTCATAAATATGTTTCAGATACTTAATATCTTTCATAGGCTGGATGCAGACTAATTCATCATCACACAGAAAAGATTATTCTATCGCTATAGCACAAATAAAACCTGAAATATGACTGTTTTGTTTTCTCAATAAAATTTTATAGTGTGACAAGATAATATAATGTGGATGTGACTATTAAAATCAAAGTATTGCTGGAACAATAAAATAATATGGAATCGCAATGTAATTGATTTCAATCTTCCTTTAGAACCATACTAGTTAAACATTGTACTTAGCTATAAAATAAACTATAAACTACTGAATACATTTGCAACCATTTGCAATATTTATTTATTTAACTGGGTAATTTTATTGAGCTATTAATTGCTATAGAATAATTATGGGAATATGAGCATCTGACAAAGTGCTATTATTTTACAATTTTACTAGAAGCATTTATTTGGTTATTTATAGTGATTAAAAATGCTGTTGCCAAAACAATAGGCATTTATCACTTATTTTGTAAGACCTGGTTTTTCATTGGGAGACTTAAAATGGATTTACAAACAACATTTACCTTTAGCTATTTTTATAGCTCCTAAACCAAAACATGTTACTACACTGGGTAAAAAAAACTACAGAAAGAAAAAAAAATATACTACAGAAAGGAAAAAAAACACGTATGTGTTCAAATTTCATCAGTTAATCTGGGTGATCCAGCAAACTGAAATGGATCTGGTCCAGGATTTAAAACATTTGCTAACAAAGAGCAAATGAAGAAATCCATTCCAGGTTTGCTGGAACACCCAGCTTCACTTATGAAAATGTATCCTCTCCAGCATTGGAGAACTTTAATAAATCAGAGGGTGTCATCATCATGGGTATTTTTACACTTAAGCTTTCAAGAACCATTTAATTTTTTTTTACTTTAGAAATGCATGTGTTGTTATGTTGCTAGCAATGTATTACACCATAAACAGCACTACTTGTTTGTAAAAAGTGTTAGTCTTACTTGGGAAAAGTTAGTTATACTTGGAAATAAAGTAAATGACCTGTCTGTGTTATCATTGTGGCTGAAAGCTTAGACAAGGGCATCACTGTGAAAGCAACGCTGATACTCCATTGCTGATATTCCATTCACATTAAATGAGTGTAGACAGTTAAGTATATACCGGGAATGTGTAAAAAATCATATCGGGTTCAATAATAGAGTAACTATTAAGTGCAAGTTCTGTCATTCCAGCCTAGCCAAACAAGATGGCTAAAGAGCCGAAATCCAAAAGAAGACCAGTTGTAGATGCTAGTGATGGACAAAAGAACATTGCCTTTACCTTCTGAAAGAAAGCACCTGCCTGCTCACTTTTTTTTTTACCTTCAGTTTGCATTCTATGGCAATATTGTAATGTCAGTTTCTATGTTAGGCTTCAAATCTGTCCTTCAAAAAACTAAACATTACTGCAAAAAGGCCTGCTTTAGTGAGTCAGTCAATCTGCCACTCAATATATAGATAGAAAATCCATATCACAACAAGCAATGAAAAATTCAAGATTCATACTAGTCAGTCACCACTCATAACTTAGGAGGAATGTAAGCATTCCGACTTTGTTTCTTAGTAGTTCTATTCATCACATTTTTTCACTTTTGATTGAATTTCTAATTTCCTTGCTGACCTTGCCCCCTCCATCCTGTGTAATTTTAAAGACTTCTCTGGTCACTGGTTTAGAGCTGAAGAAATAACCATACATTGCTGGTAAAAAAAAAAAAACAATAGCTACTCTGGGTACTATATAGTTAACTCTTCAATGTTTGTTTTTGTTTACTTTTTTGCAGACAAAGTCTAGGAGATCTCCATCTGACTGGTAATAACAGCTATTACCCAGGAGGGAGGGGAGAAGTTCAGAGCTAGCCCTAGTGGGGAAGATAGATACGTAGACTTCAGGTTTGCTTAGGTGCTAGGATTATTGATTTTTTATATATTGATGATCTAAAAATACTTTAACTATATATTTCCCCTTAGTCAATGATTTTCTTAATAAAAGAATCATAAATTATGCACTTTATGTCCCATTAGTGTATATATTTATTTTTTTGTGAACATATTTACCAGTTATGTACATAATTAACACTAAAATCTAAAATCTACTAGAATAAAAGTTGGAAGATGACAATACAGTCATTATTAAAATGCATTTTATTTAAACACAAAAAAGTAATACACCATAAACATTTAAATAATTAATGCCCTAAATAAGTTCTTGCTGTGCTCATTATAATGTGTCTGCTGTGCTTGACATATTATTGTTACCTGAATGTAATTAATTGTCTGCTATGAAAAAGAAATATTCTCAGGTTTATGTAGGCCTAGTAACAAGTGCAGCAATTAAGAAAACGAATTGTAAGTATAGGTTTGTACGTTAAATTATTTTTTATTCACTTCACTTTCCTATTCTTTGAGTAATAATTACCATTCTAATACACTAGTAATGGAGTAATTTGTTGCTGTTTACTACAACCAACAGCAACCAGAAATAATGGTAACGGAATCCAGCAATCATTCTCTGTAGATTAATTAGTGAAAGCGTATGTCAAGATAAAAGAAAAAAGTAGCACATCTCTGAAACACATGCACATGCACATTCCCCATTCTTTATCCCTTTACACACACTGCAAGTACACATATGTTTTATTTTCCTTTACAATTTCTATTCCCCAGTTGGGATAATGAATAACAGCAATAGTGGTTGTTCTGTCATTTACACTTACAGTTAATGCAGTGCCTTCTCTTTCATTTCACTTTCATTCTCTTTCATTTCATGCTTTCTCTAGTGTATAAGGCATTGTAGAAAAAGCCACAATACACAGCTGCACCAGCTGCAGACTGCCAATGCCTAACACTTCTTAGCATACCTAAACTCAACATTTTCAATTTATATATAAGGGTAGACAACACTTATATGTAAAGCAAAAATGTGAATTATTTTTTTATTTTTTAAAGTGCAACACCCTTTAAAAAAAAAAAAAAAAAAAGGGTACAGCACCTCCTCTCTCAGTCTTTATTGCTGCGGCGGTTAAAACTGAATGAGAGCGCATAGCCTCCCAGGATACCTACGTCACACATCCCGGAGGCTCTGTGGGAGCTCCTTCTGTGCATTCCCTAATCTCAGGAATGCACAGAAGGGGCATTTTTTTTACTAAGGGAAAGGGATACTGATCGCACGCATGCATAGTGGGATAAATTTTTCTTTTTTCTTCCCCTTTACAGCAGGTATGTCACCCAGTCTCGCACACCTGAGCAGTGTGAGATCGAGTGCAGATGGCGCGCTCAGTGCTTCCTCAGAGCTGGGGCGAAGAGGATTTACAGGACAACGCGGGACTAGATTAAGGGAAGGCCCAGCACCATGGAGGGATCTGCTGTATTAAAGGTAAGTGTCATTTTTTTTGTTTTCAGTTTAGTTCTGCTTTAACTTACCATTTTTTTTAAATATTTGTCTTAGAAATAATGTGTGTCTACTCTCTCTGAGAATGCATTTGTTTGTTAATTTAATGTATAGAAAATGCATGAATGGAGGAAGATCAGATCAGAGCCCTAACATCTTCCAACCTGCTCCCCTTTCTTCATCCTCACCCATCCCCCTCTGCCCTTACCCTTTACCCTTTCTTTCCACACCCCAATAACATCAAACAAACTGGAGTTTAAATGACCACTTTAAAAACCATCAAATAGTTATCACGATATAACAAACTTCTCACATGAATATAGGCATATGATGTTCAACACCCTCTTTTTATAACAAGATACCGGTATTAATATAAAATGTTAAAACCCCTCCCATTTAACTTCAACCTGAAAGTCTGCCACCACTCTAACAGTTATTGCTCCCAGCTGCAACACACCGTCTCTGGAACCCTGTTCCTAATATGCAGCCCCCATTAACAATTTAAACCTCCCTAGATCACCAACCCTGATTCTTTTCTAAAAAATTTAGAGACTGGTTTTTAACACCAAAGCACTATTTTAGAATTACTGCTTTCAGGGACTTTCAACCGTCCACTGATCCCTACTCTTACCATCAGGGAGGGGGTGGGTATCTCTCCTAGAAGACTGTCCAAAGAGACCTCCTCTTTCCTTTACTCTCCTTTTAACACCCACCTTGACCACCCTCCCCTCTTGAATTCTAACCAATCCTGTTCCTGACCCTTATTTTTCTTCTTTTTTAATCCTTAACCTTTCACCCACTGTCCTCCTGATCCCCCTATTATGTCTGCCCTTTCCTAAATCTCCTTGCTCTTTCCGATCCAGGGTTTTTCTTTTATCGGTGAGTTTCAAAGATCTATAGACATTTTACCTGTTTAACAAATGAAAGTAATTGTCACCATGCCAAACAATAGCAATAATTAAAACTGCTGCTAGAATTGTCATTTATTAAATAGAGCTTATGTGATTAACACATTTCAAGAATTCAAGAACAATTAAAAAATCACAGTTGGGAGACTAGGAGAATGATATTCTCACATTGTCAATGTACAGTTCAAAAATGACTAGCTACCATTATCTCTGTGACCCCCATCACCCTATTCTTGGTCCCCACCAATTGCCCTCTTGGAATCCTTTGATTTGATTTACTAGGGGGTTATGGGATTTCCAGTAAAGCTGTGTTTACTACAGTTTTCTAAAAATACTGAACATAACCCCTAATTTTGTTATTCCCCATTGCCAAGGCCTATTTTTGCTTGAAAAAAACTGCTTTTGGGAAAAGTTTTTATCATGTACTCCAAGCCATCTATAGTAGTGTTGTTTGCATTTGGGTCAGTTGCAAAATTAACCTGGACATCCTTCATTTGGTTTGATTCTACAAGCCAAAAGATATATACACACCAAATGGTGTGTAACCTCTTCAGTGCCACATCCCAATTTATGCAAGGGTAAAAAGAGTGTAAAGTGATAACAGGGACTTTGTACTGGCAATAAACAACATACATTTAAAATTGTTGATATTTTATTTATTACAACAGAAAAATAATATATAAAACTATTCCAAATATTCATACAAAATCATACAATAGTATCTGTGCACCTCCTAAATCATGTGATTGTCCATGGAGGCTCAAATCAATTTTACAAATAATATCCAGGATCCAAAAATGATGACAAGTTATATTACATCTAATTGGGATCCTCCATACAGACAAGTTAATTTATATTCTTTCTTAGCACGTTGCACAGAAACAAGTCTGCTTCCTCAGGAGTATGGGAGGTACATATTTTACCATATTACAAAAAAGGTTCACCCCCAAAGCTGTAGGCCTCTGCGTGATGGCAACACAAACAAATGGAGGAACCAAATGGCCAGAGAGAGAGCATCTGCATCTATGGAGATTCTTAACCAGATTGGAAGTAAGGATCTGACCATTTGGAGTTCTTTTTGATTCATTTTTCTTCCTCATCAGCTGTTAAATGTATTACAGGCACCTGTTTCATAATTTGGCATCAACATACATTTACATTTTTTATTAATTTCAAATGTATGTCTATTGCCAGTACAAAGTCCCTGTTTTCATTATACCCTATTTTGATTCTACAACCATCATTATATGGTTACAGTCAGCAGAGCTTTACCTCATTCAGCTAAGTGACATCCTTTACAAGGGAATCATTCACCTTACTAGGAAAACAGCTTATGCACTCTAAAACAACCCCAAAGAAAACGTATTTTACCTAATCAACAATTAAAACCTTAAACATTTCTCATACAATAAATCTTGTTTTTGGGCAAACTTTCTAAAGAAATGTCTGTAGATTGTGATGATTTATTCTACTGGACAATTGAAATTTTAGACGTGAAATTTTATTTTAAGAAGTACTGTCCTTGCCAAGCTGCTATCACTGACCTCTCCTGCAATGTGCCAGCCAGCTGAGGATTGAAACCTGTTTTACTAGGTGGGCATAAGTTCAAATACTGCAGCAGCAGATGACAGTACAAAAACCCAGATCCACAAGAAAACAGCAAGAGACCAAGCAAGGGAGGTGTAGATACTCCACCCTGTATGAAAGGTTTACCTGTAACTGTATACAAGTGCAATGCCAAAAAGTGGTTCATACACACATATAGTTCCAATGGCAGTAACAGTGTCCAGAGTCAACAACTAAGTTACTACCATGACTTCTGACCTTCACAATACATGATATATATTTATTTGCACATATTCAGATGATAAAAGTCAGCACAACTTTACCCTATTAATTAAAGTAAGCGAAGTTTTTTTTCTTTTGCAAAAGTTTAATAAATGGGCAGACACTTACACCACTTAGAATTCTTTAACAGGTATATAACACATCAGAAATCATCTATTTTTTTACTGAAGCACCAGAGTGAAAGGCCTTTCTAAACATAATGAGATACATCAAAAAGTTCCTACTTCACAGCATTGATTCAGTAAAATAAGTTTGCTTTTTCTTCCACTCATTTAAAGTTATAAAGACTTAATTGCATTTATTGATTAACATTTCAAACTTTCTTTTGTTACAAGAAAAACAAATAAAGATGTGCTTGTTAAATGTAGTTCAATAAAGACTTTTAGGATGCCCGTTAAACAGTGCATAAAAAGAAATACGCTGAAAATAAATTTAAAGTTTAATAACACTCACAAGTCATATATTTTTATATTTTATTAATATTCCATATTATTTTAAGGAATAAAAAAGCTGAATAATGCATGATTAATTCACAATAATAAAATATGCATTTTGGCAAGATTTTTGTATGCACAATTAGTTTGGTATAATGTGCCTATATATGTAATAAATTTCATACAATCTGTATAATATTTAAGTAGAATGATAACTTACTAGTAGAGGGTAATAAATGTTTTTTTCTACCACAAAATTTCATGTTAAAGTGTTAATGTTTAAAATGGTATCTGAATTTGTTTTTTAATATATTTTAAAGAAAGAGTTTCCATGTAACAACAAATGAAATGCATTAGGTAAACTGTATATAATAATTATAATAAACTGTTATAATCTGAATGCATGTTTTGCATTACATCCATTCTACATGTGTCTACACCTCTTGAGTGTTCTCTCCAGAAATGTTTTCAAACTGGTTAGGAAGAAGCTGTAGGCAGGTGGTGGCCCCAGAATTGTGACCTAACTTTTCAGTAACCACCCAAAATCAGACAGGAGATTACTGAATGGGGTGGTGCTAAATGGAGTAGCTGACAACACTCCTTTTATTACCTAAAGTTAGGTGACTTTGGGCTTGTGTTGTCAAACTTTGGGCTTATGTCCATGGCACTAGTTTGATATCAGTTTGAGATAATACAGAATTCATGACAAGTGCATTTGGCCTGCAGTTTCATTCCTTCTGACCTACATTTGACTTGTTTCAAGGAACTTTGCATTTACATTGATTTGGAAGGGAATAGAAACTATCCATGAAGAAAACAAACACCAAAGCCCCTTAATGAGGTGCTGTAGGTAATATTTTAAAGCAGGGGTGCCCAACAGGTGGATCACGATCTACCGGTAAATCGCAAAGCCAACGCAAGTAGATCATGGACCCCTGCCTTTCAAAATAAACTCTACTGCGCACAGGAGTTAAGTCCAACTTTTTATTGTTGGTAGATCAGTTTGACTTGGTCTTTGGTCAAGTAGCTTGCAAGCCAAAAAAGTGTGGGCACCCCTAGTTTTTACTGGCGAACTTGTTTGAATGCTGGACCTAGTTCAGAGTTCAAAAGGTGAGCCTATTGGTACAATACTGCAGTGTTATTATACTGTTCCTTGTTCCCAACCCCTATGCCAGTCTTTTACTCAAATCTCCCTGATCCAGTAGGATATTGCCTAAGAGCTGCTGGTCAAAATGTTTCAGTCAGTCCCGTACATGTTCAGTACACTTTTTATTCAATCCTATAATTTCTACTCCAAAGTTCAACTGAGTATGAACTCTATATATGATTACATTTTAAATGGTATTACACAGGCTTAGTTAACAAGATTTTGACAAGCCACTCAGAGGCTTTGTGAACAATATCATTAAATTGGAAACTGATGGGGAAGGCTTGAAAGGGCATACATTGATATGCACATACATTGAAGTGATTATATCAATGTATGCACATAAGTAGAAGATTGATTATAATTGTAATCTATTGTTTGCCATTATCAGCAAGAAATCACTATAATCTTCTGATTTTTTTGAACAAAAAGTCAGGAATTCCAGGAATTACATCACCGTAAAGCCATCATTGCAGCTGAGTGCTAACAAGAGTGATCCTTGTACGTTCTTGAAACATGAGGGCTTGGGACTCAAGTCATTAAAAAGTGCAGTTTGCAGCCCCATTCTTATTCTTTTTACTTTTCATATTATCCAATTTCCTTTTTAATGTTTTGCTCAGGCAGAATTGAAAAAACTCCATTTCCATAAGGTAACATATAATAATTACAAATATCTATGGGATTCAACAATGCATACTAAATGCAGTGCTTAAAGCATTTTGCTTTAACATCATCAAATTAGTATAATGCTTTCATACATGGGAACTATGTAGGCTCAGATAATATATTACTTTTTCTCATGGCATTCAATCTCTGGCATTAGTTGATTTTTTTATGTTTTTTGAACACCAAATGTTTTCCTTCTTTCAAATTGAGGAGATTTACATATCTCCCATTGTTGCAGATATGCTTTTTCTACAAGGATTCCCCTGCAATTTATTCTAGAATGGAAGCAATTAAAGGAAAATGCTGCTTTTTGGCATATGCATGTTAATTATTTCAGTCATTCACGGATCTTGTTTTATTATCAAGCTTTAATTTGTTTCTATGGCAACAACACAAATTGTAAGAACATAAATCTTTGTTATGCAGATACTTTGTTTTACCATTCCACTTTAAACTTATACACGGCTTGTTTCTGGATTCTGTTCTTACTTGTTTCTACTATTATTTCTTAAAGAAGTTTCAATTTTTGAAAAGGGTAATTAGTGTCTTTATGTATCAATTCTTCTCAATTCCAGGAGTTTCAAAGCGGAAATTACAAAGACACCAGGATCCAAAAAGGGGTAAGCTTAATCTTCACTAATAGAGAATGATGGAAACCCTATGTACAGCTTCAGTCTATGATCCAGGGACTTCTGCAGACAAATAGAAACTGATATGAAAAAACACTGGTTTAAACACAAGGTATCCCCACTTTACTAGTAGCATAGATAAAATTTATGGTTTTTGCCCAAGCTTTGTTCTAGGACCCTTGAGCTCACCCCAAGGCTCTTATTAATCCTTACTAGGTAGGGGGCACAGAAGATGAATTTTTGTCAGGTGAACAGTGCTTGCAAAAAAAAGTATCATTGTTAGAAAACCTGTGCTTCTGGGTGGCAGGCATGTGATTGAGTTGGGGTAAAGTCCTAAAGTGTAGAAATGAAGAGAAATGAAAATAAAGCAACTATATTAAATGTTATTTCAAGAAAATTCAACAAAATTGTGTAAAATGTGCACTTCGGGGTCACCTGTTCATTGGCTGCCACTAAAAGGCTATATTTTAACTTCAGTTCAATTTTTTTGGTGTGTTGAGAAATCCTTTCCGTTGATGTTGGGCTACCTCTTCAATGTTGTCTTCCCAGACTCTGGTATTATTGATTGGCATGTAGTATGGGGAAGATAGACTATCATGGCAGTACATGGGTGATCTAGCAAACATGGAATGATATTCTTAAAAATTATTGAATATTAGTTGGCAAAATTTACAAACAGATTAAGTCCAGGTTTTTGGGAACACTCAGGTTCTTCCATGATAGTCTATCCTCTGCAGTCTTGGAACCCTTTAACCACCATTGCATTATTTCCTGCTTGTTTTTACAATATGTCCTTTAATCACTAAGGTTATTAAAGGTACTTTATACATAGTCTCTTCATGTTCTTGCCTTACTTCAAGTTTGTTAAACTCAAAATTGTGTCCATTGGTACAAACCCTATTCTACAAAGTCACAGGCTCTTTATTTATTTTTTTGTTTATTTACTGTTCCCTTGTGTAGGGTGAATAATAATTTTAAATTTATTTATCAAACAAGAAACGATTTGCTATATTGCATAATAATGTGTGTACAATGAAATACTATGTGTGTGCCCATGCACTGCTAGCCATATCTAAATGTCAACAAATGATGGTTAATGGATATATTTACAATACAGGACTGAGGCCTACATGGTCTGGGATGGATCTCCTTGAATGCACAGCTCCCTAATGATTTAGGCAGACCTTACAGAAGTGCATTTGCAGTTGTTTTGGAATTGGGCAGGGTTCCTTCACCAAGGTGTGGTGGCACATTTGGGTTTTCTAAACAATTGAATAAAAATTTTACTGGTTTTGCAAAAAAAATATTATTATTGGTTTTGCCATGGGTTGACATCAAATACTAGACCTAAAACCTTACAGTAATACAGTAATATAAATGTTCTCAAACTGTTGGTATCACCTCTAATGTTATTCTTAAAAACAAAAATATAAAAAATATATACTGATAGCTGAACTAAAGTTTATCAGCAAAGTTTATGACTGCATTCTAAAATACATTATTAATTTCAAATTACTTTCAAATGACAGTTGTTGGTTGGAGTAAGGAATCCCATATGTAGAAGCTATGGAATGACCCAAGCAAAAGATATCAAAAAAAGGTTGCTTCATCAAGAGGGTAAACTGGTGCATACTCTACAAGAAAGGAGAAAAGCTCTTAAAACAGGTTGTAAATAATTCCATCCAATGGCAGAAACTGGCCAGTGTCCTCTAGAACAGATGTCCCTACTGGGCCACAGCCGTCTGACAGGTTGGCCACAGCTCTGGCACGTGCACTTACCAGCGGGGCCAGGAGAATGACCCTGCTTGGGGGGGGTGCACCGGGCAGAGCTGCAGACCACTTATCCTGGAGACATCACAGGCCCAGGGAGGTGGGCAGGTTGTGTCTCAGGACAGGTTCTGGGCAAGTTCCAACATCATGAAGTCACTCTGTAGTTTCTTCCCCTTTGAGTGATACACGGCTCCCAGCACATGCGCAGTCCAGAGTTCATGCATTTAGTGGTCCGGGACATGCAAAAAGTTGGGGACCACTGCTCTCCAATTTTTTTCTGCAAGTTCCTTTGTTGTATGGAACTTATAGAAAACGTTACATAATTGCAGTTTAAAATTTAAGAACAATTCTGTTACACTGTATGTTACTACTTATGTTGGCGATATTTTACAATATATATTTTTCGATGGAAATATACATATTATCTTTTCAATTTAAACATATAACCTTTTTCAATGTGACTGTTTACTGTCAGAAGTTAATGAAATGTCTGTTCATGAAGAGTTTTGATCATCGATGAAGGGCGCTCAGGAACACGACATCCTAAATAGAAAAAGATGCATGAAACACATTCAAAAAATATGACCTCCTTCTGAGTAGCACATTTTATAGTGTCACTTGTAAATTAGTAAGAATCATTTCTGAAGACTTCTTATTAGCAAGTCAAATAACACTTTGTTCTGAAGAAATGCCATGCAGTGTCATGTCACCAAACAATACTTTGACTTTACTAACTGCTGTTTATTACATTTTTTCTAATTGCCTAAAACAGCCAAAGTGTGACCTGGAAATTGGTGTTATTTAAAATGGAGCCACAGGGGAAAGGCGCAGATTGGTAACTTAGCAACTGACCTTAACTATTGGGAAATTTCAATGACCCAAAATAGAATGGCAGTCATTGACATTTTACTTCTCTTGCTCTGTACATGTGTTAATAACTGTGACTAATTATTTTGTACAACTCTCTGCTAAAATTACCATGAAACCAACCTTAGACTATTTTACAAATAGAATGCTGCATTCATTAGATGGATATTGCATTTCAATTATATTTCCCAAAAAAATGAAATCTGCATGTTTACCAATATTGCCATATTGTTGGCAAATTATGACATTTGTGCTATTGCCTTTTATTAAGCAAACTTGCTGTTTCCATCTCACTACAGCACTATCATCAGGCGCCTTTTTATGATTTATTATCATCACTTCTGAAAGCATTGACCAGTTGTGATCAATTTTCCTATATATCCAATTGATCCATGTATTAATTTATTTCACATGCTTCATACTTTACTGTCTGCGGTCCACAAGTCCCCTGAAGAAGCCAGTTAAGGTGAAATGCGTCAGAACACTACACTCAATTATACAAATGTAAAATTGACATCAGTCAGGGATCTTTCCTATCTAGTACATTCGTCCCAACATATCCCCCTTGCAGTTTAGCATAGGGGTTGGGACCCCTTGATTTTATGATATGAATATGTATTGAATGTGTGTTATATGATTACTAATATAACTGACCACATAAAACAGATCTCACATTTTGCCAACAAACCCCAGCCTCTCTTGTCTTTATTCAGACAAGATGTACATGAATATATAATGTTTGTCATGAATAGATGTGATTTAATCTGAAATAACCTAAAGCATCAACAGCAAGCTTGTATAGATAAATAGAGTTAGTAGTGGATTGTGGTATACTGTACATGAAAGTAAAACGCCAGAAAGGATAAGTGCAAATGAGAAATGTATTTTTGTGAACTTTGAAAATATGGAAGATGGCTGTGTACACTGTCACATCCGCACCAGAAAGGAAGCTGGGATGGCGTGGGACCTACTGGTCTTGGTTTAAGGGCTTTTCACCTGTCAATGTTAGGGTTTTTGTTTTTCTTGTTCCACTTTAGGTACCGTATTTTTCGGACCATTAGACGCTCCGGACTATAAGACGCACCAGGTTTTCCCACAAGGGAAAACAAGAAAAAAAAAATTGATTTGATTTCCCCTGAGATCCAGCGTGCGGCACTTGTGCCCGCCCATGAA
>NC_092859.1:68823341-68824658 GCF_032062135.1 Pyxicephalus adspersus
TTATACATTTTGCTGTTAAAAATATTTAGTAAATGTAGGTTTTGTTTTGTTTAATGTTTTTTTTTTTTTTGGCATCCATTGGCAAAATTACAGCTTTTCAATTAGCAAAATGTTTGTGCGTCTTAAAAAGGCAGTAGAAATGGGAACATAAATTTGCAACTCATCATCAAGCCTTCATTAATGGAATATACTTCTATTCTTGGCATCATTTCAGAAGAGGATGCTTAGGAACTAGAAAAAGTGAAGAGGAGGGAAATGTATTTAAATTGCTATGCCTATCACCACACTTTAATTAAACTTGTAGCCCCTGCAAGGGAGCAGATGTGTTTATGTCCTTTAAAGACTTTAGAGTTAATGCTGTCAGCAATGTCATTATGTTGTATGAAGACACTGTTCCTAAACCGCCACTAGAAGGCAGCATAGAGGGGGAACAAAAAAAAGGAGGAACCTGTTACATGGAGAGAGAGGGCTGGGGGAAAGAGTTTTGGTGAGGAAGGAGAGAGGGGAGAGACTCTCCAGTGGAGAACCCGCCCTGCCTGGACACATTGATTAAGAGAGCAGCGAGAGGGGAGCTATTAATTCAGGTGGCAGAAGCAATGAGACTAGTGCAACTGCTGTGGGGCTGAGTGAGGCTTCAAAGTGGAACACGTGGCTGTTGGCCTTCAGATAAGTACTGACTGTTGTATGAAGAACCCCTTTCACATCTGTTATTTGACGGCAGTCTTCTGCATTCAACAATCCCTGTTTACTCATAGGAACGGCTGTGTCAAATCTAACCAATTCCTGCCTTGGGAACTCAATCCTGTTAGCTGTTTGCCTGCCGGTGGCTTTGATTCTTTTTTCTCCTTTGCCCTTATCCTTACATTGACTCATTGGGCTTGATTTAATAAAGCTCTCCAAGGCTGGAGAGAATACACTTTCACCAGTGAAGCTAGGTGATTCAACAAACCTGGAATGGATTTCTTTAATGTCATTTGCTATTTGCTAGCAAATGCTTTGAATCCTGGACCAGATCCATCCCAGGTTTGTTGGATCACCCAGCTTCACTAGTGAAAGTGTATTCTCTCCAGCCTTGGAGAGCTTTAATAAATCAGGGCCATTGCATCATTGGGAAAAACCTGTTTGAATTGAGAGGAATCGTTGTATGTTTACGTCAGAATTAGATTTATCTTCCTCCCTTGCTCTTCTCAAGGAGGAGAACTGTTTGACTCATGAGCGCTCCATCCAAGTTTCTGATTTCCACCTAAAGAAGTAAGGGCCCCGACATAATTGGTACCGAATATTAGGAATCACTGGCCAGTGAGGGGGGATTTTAAC
>NC_092859.1:68825709-68833626 GCF_032062135.1 Pyxicephalus adspersus
CTGGACAGAACGGAGGGAGAGGAAGCCAGCTGGCTTAGAAGAGAAAGCCAGCCGGCTTCCTCTTCTAAGCCGGCCGGCTTAGAAGAGGAAGCCGGACGGCCTTTTCTTCTAAGGAGAGGACACCCGACGCTGGAGGACGATGCTGGAACACGGACCCGACGCTGGAACACGGACCCGACGCTGGTTAAGCACAGGTAAGTGAGATTTTATTATAGACGAAAAAGTACGGGGTAATCGAAAGTAGCAAAAATTTTTTGGACGAAAAAGTACGGGGTTAGCGGTTGGGAGGTTAAGGGAATTGTGTTGGTCAACCTTTCTTTATTTATATTGACCAAGGATAAAGAAGAGCTACCCTACTGATTGGTGGTGGTGGTGGTATATGTTTACTGATATTTTGCACTGTTCTATGATTATATCTGTTTTTTTTTTTTCTCCCCAACCGTAAATTATTTGTCGTATATTGTATGTTATTCATCTCTTAAACTCACTTTAGTACAGTGGTAACAAAAAAAAACTCCCTTTTTGTTTAAACTTACTCCATTGGTGTATTTGGTCAGACCCGAGTAAGTGGCACAGTAAGGAGAACCGGAAATATCCAGCCCTTCCCGAGGGAGGAAGTGCTACATGTGGGGGCTCGTCCAGGATTTTACTCACTTTTTTCTAAGCCTTCGTGGATTTCTGAGTCTGCCCGCATTACAACATGGACCCGAAGACAGTTGCAGCGTGGTGCAAGCATCACAGATCGTCTCCAGAGAATTGTATAGTGTTGCAGCTGCCTGGTGTAACATAAACTGATCTGCAAATTCACAAAGTTAGCAAGAGGTTGACTGGTATAGGCAGGAGTTTTCTGCTAGATATTAAAACTGACCCAAAGCAGACCTATGTTTTTTCACCTCATATGTTATTCACCTCCTAAACTCACTTAATTACAGTGATAACAAAAATAAACTCTTTAAACTCTTTGTTTAACCTCACTGGTGTATTGGATCAGATGAGTATGTGGCACAGTAAGGAGAACCCAAAATATCCAGCCTCTCCTGAGGGAGGAAGTGCTACATACTGATTTTGACTCACTGTACATTTGGAAAACTAAATAGCTAGTGGAACAATAACAAACTCCTTACCTTAAACTGTGCAGATATAACCCACTTTCCCTTTCTCCATTGCGTACATAATGAGTTCTGGAATTGAGTTCCCCAATTTTCCTCTGCAGTGTATACCAGCATCCATTTTAAAATGCAGCCTGTGTGTGCACAGTAGAATTTAATAGACTGATAATACATAGGGTGGAAAAACCTTCCTTCACTGCCCTTCAGCCCTAGGAATTGAGAAATTACAATGTGATAGCATGGTCAATCACCAGTGTATTCATACTAAAAGAGACTATAAGTGCTATGAAAATATCCAACAACCTTACATAGTAATTGCTTCAAGCAGATATATTAAAGAGCCAAAACAGCCATCTTCTCCTAATCTTACGAGTTCTTCTTACTACGTCACCCGACCAAGGCTCGAGATCAGGTGACGTAGTTGGGGAAAAAAACTTGCCGATCTCACTATGCATGCGTGAAATCAGCTTTTTTCCCCCCATTTTAAGGTGCTCGTTCATGCGCAGAAGGAGCACCAAAGAGCCACCTGGGATGCATGACGTAGGTATTCCGGGAGGCTTTGCGCTCCCATCCAATTAGGGGGTGGTGCTGCACCCTTGTGACCTAAATGTGTCTTTTATTCAACCATATAACCTTGTTCTACCTAGGAAATTCTGCTGTGTATGTATATAAGCTGTCTCAACACAACAGTGACAAAATGCTGGTAAAATACTTTGCTTCTAAATAATTGTAGAAAGAGATAACTGCAAAAAGATTACTAAGAAACTACACACAAATTATACATCAATATTTGTCAATGTTAATAAAAAAAACTATTGTTGATTAAAATTCCTTCCCATAAGGATAAGACATCAGTGGTGATAACTCGGGAAAATCTGATCTGTGGCTGTCTGCTCAATCCAAATACGCTTTTAGGGTTACTGTGGAGTAAATATCTTATGCTTGAATGTGTTAAAAAATACTAATTTAGTGAGAGTTCATTTGCATTTGTATTCTATAATCTAGAGGTTTGCTCCCCTAAGATACAGTACATTGTACAGTAAATTAGGTGTGTAGTTCAAGAGCATCCCTTTATATGCGTATCTAATGAGTTTCTATTTGCACCAAAACTGTAAATCAAAGACAGAGACCTCATTAATTCTGAAAATGTAGGTTTTATTAACACCTGTGTATTTAGGTGTACTGCAAATAGAAATATTCCTGTTTGTTGATTTTTTTTTTTGAGCAAAGGATACATTAGATAGCTATCTATGATAATATTAAAAAATGTACAATGCAAAAATGCACCACACCAGCAAACCACCAAATGCTTAGGTGGTAAAAGTGTCTTACTGACTAGCATTTAATACAATACTTTAAATGAAAGGAGATTAAATGAGCCGAACATTTGAAACTAAACTGAAAAATAAAAAATCACATCTACCCTTAATTCCGCAGATCCCTTGTTCACATTGGAGTTTTCCTTTACCAGGTCCTTCGCCCTCCAGGAAATCTATCGCAGAGGAAGCGCCGGGCACGGCCATATTCAGCCTTCTTCTGGCTACATCACCCGATCTTGCACCGCGCAGCGCAGGTACGAGATGTAGCCACTGTAAAGGGTTGAAAAAAAAGATTGCTAAGAAGAGCTAAGAGTAAGATAACTTCTTGTTATGGCTACACAGCAGTAAATACTGTTGGGAGATCAAGTCCTTTAAAAAAAAGAAAGAAAAAAAATATTTTGCATAGAGTTCTAAGCAATCTGTTAGTTATGCTGCTTACAAATTGAATTTCAAAAGCTGTTTTTTTTGCTTAGGCTAATATAATGTGAGCATGCCTTCATTAAACATTAAATACTCTAACACTATACTACCGTATATGTGCCTTTGCATACTTTCAAGCATGTGGAAAAGCATCTGTATTTTTCCAAAATCTGACCATTTTGTTGCATTTTTGCCATCTTTAAAAAAACCTTGCAGTTAACACGAATTTAAGATGGTGTATTGTAATAACTGTCTATTCAATTGCCTTATTTTGCTGTATTTGTCAGCATATTGCCATTATTGTCCACATGTTCTGTATCATTTCTTTTTTTATGTGTTCACAATTGTCTTTTTGCTGCCAGCATATTGGTAATGTTACCCACATGTCTCTGCTTTTAGTAATTTATGTCTTTTTTCAACCTAACCTACTATGTAACTATGTAATTCCCTTGGTTTTTGTCCATGTGCTATCACAATTGTCTTTTTCTTGGTGTGCTTTCTAGGTGTTATTATAACTGTTCTATTAACTGTTCTGTTGTTTACAATGTATTTTATGGGTTGTCTATTTGTTGTTCTATATTCAGATGATAATCTGATTGTTGCCTCTGTATTTTCACAGTTTTTGGTTAGCTTCCCATATATTGTAACAATTACCTGTTTCCTGTCTGTGTATTGTCAGAATTACCTGTTTTCCTTCCATGCTTTGTAATGACTGCTCATTTGTTTCATGTATATTTAATATATTAAAGTCAGCATTGTCATAATACTATAATCTGTAGGCCTGTCAAAATCAAAGCATGTCATTATCAGATTTTGGCTTGGTATCAGCCATTTGTTTTTCTTATATGAAATATATTAGACTGGGAGAAGAAGCGGCAGAATGAAAAGCTTGTCAGATTTTGCTGCATACACACATGTAAAAGGTAAGATCCTATAGGTTTCCCAATTTTGTTCATTTGAAACCTAAACTGGCCAAAAGAGGATCATAGATGATTCTGTCTGCCGGTGAGCTCTCTTTTATATGGTTGTACACTGGACTGCACATATGTTATGGAAAATATCAGCATTCTAAACAGTTATCAAGGTACAGGGGAAACTCTCCTCATGACTGGTACTAAAAAACATTATAGTAGAGAGTGAAATCACATTCAATTATATATAGGTTTACACAGACAGCACTTTGTAGTGTAATCCTATGTACACTTGCTCATCATTCAATGTTACCTTTTTAGGTGGAACTAAACCCCATTATAATTACCTGTTCCTGTTTTATCACAGGGTCGCCACCATCTTTTTCCTTTTTCTCTTCCTGCATAAAATTTTTGGCCCTCTTGATTGGCTAAGCTTGGATGACATAACCCCCATGCAGGCATGCAGAAATTTTTTTAATCCCAGCAATCGCAGGGGAAACCAGGATTGCCAAGCATCCTGGCAACAAACGCTTGAGCATGCACTGCTTAGCAACTTTGACAGTTCAAGAGAGCAATTGGGCAGGTAAGAATGCTTATGGCAGGAAGGTCCTTGTCTGCAATAACGACCTGCCTGATCCAAAAGTTTCAAAAGTGGAATTTTATTTCTGCTTTAAGTACATTTGCCCATCTCCAGGTTTTACATTAACTCTGGGTTTAAAGAACAAGCACTTTACTTGAAAAAATCACATGGACTTGCATATATAAAGACCCCTAAAACTTCAGAAGGTAGATTCTCAAATTCTTCTGATAATATACTTTGAATCAAATTGACTCTGGTAACTATTAGGTTATGTGGTTGTTATCATTGATTTGTTTGTCATTTTATTAGTGAATACTTTGCAACATGTGATGCTTTAACTATTTTTTAATTTCTTGAATATTCCAGTAATTTCCATGAATAAATCCAGTCCTTGCAAATCTTTAACAAAATGTGGTACCATGTTTTATAGCTTCGTATTAGTATCTGGTATTGAGATTTAAAGAGTTAACTGAGCATCACAGCCACAAAGTTACATCTGCTATGCTGTTCTTTGAAAGTACAAACATGAAAAATGTATGTGTCCTTGCATTATTTATCCTGTAATGAATAGAATTTTAGAGCAATCTTCTTCTCACAACCAGACTAACACAGTTGCTGCTCCCATGGGTGCACTGTGACTCGGTTAACTAAGATTCACAGCCTTTCTTATACTGAACAGCTAAGAAAAAAAAATGAAGCATTTCACCAGTAATGCAACAAGTCTATACTAATGGCTTGAGCTCTCAAGTTCTGTGGTCTAGTTTCTGTACACCTGCTGCTTAATCCAGTGTTTCCTGTGTCCAGCTCCCGTGTTAACCTTTCGTTGTCCAGTTTGTTGCTTCCAAGCCAACTTCCCTGTGCAGTTCCTGTGTTCCTGTCTGCCTGTGGATATCCCTGCATCACCGGTACCTCCTGCTGTTTCCAGTGTCCCCTGTGTTCCCTCTGCCCGCAGTGGCCTTCCTGTCGGTCTCCTGGATCCCTGGCTATTGACCCTGGCACGTGACCTCACCCCCCTTGCTTGCTGCCTGTCTTGACACAGGCTTTCCTTGATTATCCTTCTGCTTAGTGATTTGGTACCGTGCTTTGCCCACCTTGGTGTGCCCAAGGACCACAACCTGGCAGTAACCAGCGTCGCAACATCCTCACCATCAGAGGCTCTGGAAAAAACCTGGTTACTGCTTAGACTCTGAGCCTTGGCCCTTCTGAGGGCTCACACCACCTCCGCGCAAGCCAAAGTGACCCCTAGTGGTTCCGTCTCTCTGAGTGTGACACCATCTACCGTGTAATATATGCAATAGGCAATAAGTGTTTGCATTGTTATATTCATGGTTATTATGGCTTGTTGCTGTTTGAGCAAATTTGTATTCACCGAACTCTATAAAGTACTTTTGGAACATTTTTATTACTTGTTTGATGTGATTAAACTTTATTAACATTATTATCTTGTAAAGCAGCACCTTAATGAAATATGTGCTTTCATTACTGTAACTTATTGTGCGTTCATGGTGTGCATAGAAATAGCTGTTAAAAATATAATGATTTACTTGCAAGATCACGGCATTACCATGCTATTGGTAAAGCCACAAAATAGTAGGGCTAAATTAAGATGCTGGTATTTTTGGATTATTCACTGATTGTACACAGTAAAAACAAGTAAATTTAATTTGTTGCTGCATTATTGATTTTCATAAACATTATTACTGTTTGTACCTTGCTATGGGCTTTAATTGTATGAAAATAAAGATTACAGAAACTTAGTTTTAAGATAAATAGGTTCATGACCAGGGTAGCTCGGACCTTCTAACCCAATCCACCGGCAGAACCTCTGCCTCGCCTCGACCCCCACCTGCTTACCAACCACTCCCCCACCGTTAAATACACAATTGGCTGGCAAGCAGCCATTTATTAACCAAAATAAATAAATTAACCATTCAAATAAATAACAAATAAATATTCAATAACAAACAAACGAAAAAAAAAATAAATCAATTTTACACTTTGATATGAAGCATAAATTGACCTAACATAATATAACACTCCATTGAATATACCCTCATTAACTAAAAACCTAGTTCCCCACCCCTTTTAATAATACATAACCATAACAACAATATCCATAATGTTATCAAACTCCAAAAACTCCTGGTTATACACCCAAACAACCAGGATGCAGGTCTCCGCACCCAAGAGGAGTTTAATACTTCCAACATCTCCACCTTGGCCCCTAGCCGCCCAGCATCGCTTCTGGCGCCAAATTTGTCCGTTCACCATAAGGAGGGGGACCCCACCAAAGAGGATCCCCCCTGCCAAAATCCACCACTTCAACATGCACTGGATCCTTGCCTACCAAGACGCCAACCGCCAAAGAGCAAGAGCGTGAAACCTTACGCCTGAGCACTAGTTCCACACTCGCAGGGCACATTGAATTCCATTCTGCAATCCAAGAAACCACCAATAGCATTAAGATGTACAATGTCCCATCTCAAATACCACCAAAATTCCTCCTCATGATGCCGCATGAGGAGCTCATGGTGCTGCAACACAATACCCCAATTCCTAGGCACAGAGATAGTCCCCTTCCTTATTTACTTCACTCCAAGCTTTGTTGAACTGTACCACTGAGCGGGCGCCCGTTCAGCTGGTCCTGCCACCATAACTAACCAGACCGCAGCCCACCAGTGCACTCCAGCCGCAACCATGAAATTCAGCTGTACAGGACGAATTACGTCCTACATGGAATTTTAAATCATAACCCCCCGGCATGGTGCCCTACCACGCCAAGGGCCATTTCCACACCACAAATGTGCAGACCTCCAGCACCCTTCTACACCAAGAAGTCCACGTACTCCGATCCAACAAAATTTCACCTCTCCACCCGAGGCAAACCGGAACATCCACAGATGAACTCATAGACCCCCATCCTCCAATTCTTCCGATCTCATCTCCCAGTCCCCACAAGTGCACCTCCATAGCCGATCCAATTCCAAAAGAATGAGAGGAGTACCTTTTTTTTTTTTAAATGAACACTTGCCCAGATTGAAATTTTGACAAAATCATTCCATCTTCGTGTACCCAAAAAAGGGGGGCCCTCCCCCTCTGCTTACGCCTTCCCAAGTCCTCCACCGTCCCCTTGGGCATACCTGAAACCCTTACCTCCGAAACAACACCATCTTGAAACCCCGTTCAAATAAATAATTCCAGTTCCACCGGCCCCTCCAACCACAATGCCCTACCATTAAAGGGATTCAAACAGCCTCAAAATCGACCCTCCTTCCTTCACTACACATGAAGTGCAACAGAGCCACTACCCCTGCCGTTGCCGCAGCCAACCTCCTGCAACAAATCCCCCATCCTCATCAACCTGTAGACAACAGTAAGCTTACTTATCCAGAACCACACCCCCACCCCTCACATGTAGCTTTCACCGACCACGCCGCCTTGACTTCCTCCCAAAGAGCCGACAAAGTGCCCTAAAGCAGCCTGCCCTCCATCGGCCTTTAAATCCAACTTGACACCCAAAAAAAACAGTGACATCTTTGGATCCTCATTCCCTTCCACCCTTACGGGTTTTCCAAAAC
>NC_092859.1:68833687-68864596 GCF_032062135.1 Pyxicephalus adspersus
CCGACAAAGCCAGCCTAACTGCTTCCCACTGGTGAAATGCTCATCATAGCGCTGCCAAGCCCCACCCCCATTTTGCAATCGCAAAACGACGTTGAGCAATGTTCAGTTGCTGCTCCCCAATATTCTCATAAAATTCCCACTGTATGCAACCAATTAAAAAACACACAAGCAATCAACCCAATACCGCCGATGGTCACTCCGCCCTTCCCCCCGAACTCTCTTCTAACTAAAATGCTCCAGCGGTAATGGTGCAAAATGTCCACACACTCACCCCTCCAGATCTTTCTGCGGAGGTCCTCCAGCCAGTGCGCCCCCAATAGTTCTGCACTTATAGTGGGCCTGCCCTGCCTGATACCAACAAACCCCCCTTCCCCCCATGCTCCCCCATTTCCCAACCCCTATCTGCCCCATCACATCATTCCCATCTTCCCCTAATCCCTCTGCAGGACCCCCAAACACCTACCTGGCCGCCCGGTCCTCTGGGGCTTGCCAGCTGGTCCCTGGGGCCCCTGCCTTTGGTCGCCAGCCCGCCTGGCTTATTCTCCTGCATCACTTCCGGGAAGCCCTGTGACGCAGCCCGTCTTTCCCTGAAATCACTCCAGTCCCAGCGATCCCGGATGTCATTTCAGAAGAGAGGATATCTAGCCCGAAGAGAGGAGCCCCTCCTGGGTCCGGACAGAGGCCGTAGCCACTACCACCATGAGCTCCGGCCTCGAGGCCTCCGTGACCGCACCCTTGGACGTGCCGAACGTGGAAACCATCCGCCAGGCACTTGCTTCATGTGAGTCCCCGGCTTCAGGTCAGGCCTCCAAAAACAATGCCCCCCTACAAGTAGATCGGGGGCTGCGCCTCCTGGCGGCCACAGCCCCCGCACGTACTGCAGCCTCTCCCCAGGGATCAGGGGCTGTGCTCCCTGACAGCCGCTTCCCCTTCCTCCAGAGCTCCGCCATGGATGGGGATTCCTCCCTAGCCAGCTTCTTGCCTGGCTCCTCCGCAACGCAGCTGGCTAGCTAGGAGGGTCCCTTAAGGGGCTCCCAGGTAAGCGCTGAGCCCTTTGAAAACGGGGGGGGGCGGTGGTCAGGCACACTGAAGACCTATGCCTCCAATGCAGCAGCCTTGCTAACCTAACCAAGGGGGTGGGGCTAAATCCCACCCCCAGCACCACAGCTATTGTAGCTAGCATCCAGGCTTCACCACCTGAAGCCACTGCCTCCTGAACTGGGCCATGAGGCCAAAAAAATTTCCCGCTCCCTACCTGCAACTTTTTCTTCCAAAAAGAGGGCCCCCCACTTCTGTCTTTTACCTCATCCTATGCCTAATCCCCCCTCCTACACCACGCTCCACACTAGCACAGCCCCTCGCAGCATTACCAGATTTTTTAACCCTTAACACCCCTGGGCTAGGCCTCACACCCTGTCATGTAGGCCCTGTGCCTAATTTCTTATGGCTACGGCCCTCTTTTTACTGTCTATTAGGAAATATAAAATCATCTTTTGTACTTCTTCTCCATAAATTTTTTTGGTTCTGAGAGCAATACAGGCAACAAATGTCCAAAGTTACTGTATAAACATACATTTTTGAGTCAGCAGATTTGGAGAGTTGTAAGACTTTTACAGAATGTGGCAATATTTCTTGGTCAATGATTTTGATTAACACAGACACCAAAGGGTAATAGAGGAGGAACAAAAAGAAAGTATTTATTTAAATCAAATCTGCTATATATAATGGACCATGTCTATCAGCATACAATGACAACAATAAAAACATAAATTATTGTGGATATATCCACATTAATGTGTGTAAATCTTTGCATATTTATCATATTTTTCAGAATCCCTTTGTTTGCTAAAGCTAATATGTTGGATATAGCTATTTTTTAAACCTAATTTTAGATTGGAGACCATAGTATGCTCTGATTCTACTACCAGAACAAATTATCTGCATTTAAAAAATGCACTGTTAGTATCATAAATAAACAAACAGTTTTATTATAAATATATAATTAATATACCAAAGTGCTGGAAATGGCAATAAAATGTCTGATAGACATTTTATTGCTACACCTACATATTTTGATGAATGAGGTAAAATAAGATAAAAAGAAAAAGATAGCTGAAATGTCGGTACTTTAATTCTGTTTTTAGAAAGATCAAGTAAATATTAGAAATTGCAGGAACAATACTTTGGGAGCTCACGGTGGAAAAAACATTTTGTGTAAGGCAATGAATTTACTGTTGCCCCAAAGCATAAACCAAGGATGCCAATGAGACTGAAAAATAAAACACTTTTTTATAAGCATTTAATGTACTTACTGTAAATGTATTTTAAAATGCTTTAATGTCTGAATATTTATTTCAACTTTGAGATTGCAGCTATTTGTGCTTCAACTGGCACAAGAACAAGGCAGACTTAGGTTCCAACCAGATCCTGCACTTTTGGTACATTGAGTAATGCATTTTTGCACATTATCCTATGTTCCAATGCACAAAAATGTATAGAAAACTGTATAAAATGTACAAAAATCTATTAGCTTAGTCTTTGGGGTGCTTTTAATGCATCGAACTGCAATATGTCAACACATGTAAGCCACATTAAAATGCATGTCAGCTTCTCGTCCAAGTAATAAACATCTCTTCACTTTTTTCTCTCTATCTACCTTCCCTTACCCTTTTCCCTCTTCACCAGGCACAAAAAATGATAACTGAGAAAAGGGTGTTTTTTTATGATGGTGGTGTCCATAGACGTTGTTCATGTTGATTGGCTGCTATAGGAGTGAGACTATTTCGATATTTATGAGATACTTGGGATTATGAGCAGGCTAATCTGTATCAAAACAAAATGATACATGGTTGCAAAATCACAATTCATTGAACAAATTATGCCACACAAATTCACATATAGTTCCAGTATTTGCAGAAACGGCATACATAAGCCATGCAATTCCCTAGTGTTCAGCATATTATTAAGTCAGATAAGTAAGAGGAATTCATAATCAGTCAGCAGTTATTTATACCTTATCTAAACTTCACTTTATCATACTAAGTACTACATCTAACAGACTGGGAAAATCTTTATCCCCACGGCAAGGTAGATATCACATCTGAAAACCAAACAAATGTAAAAACATTTTTCATGCCCATTGCTATAGAACACCATAATTTAGGGTCTAGAAGATTTTATCTGCTATTTATAAGTATTGCTGTTTAGTCAGTCTATGTTTATTGTGATATAATGCATACAATTCCTATATAATGTACAGCTCTGTGTAATATGTTGGCGCTATATAAATACTCATAATTAATAATATTATTATTATTATTATTATTATTATTATTAATAATAAGAAGAATTATGATATTTATATGAATGTGGTGCTACATTTAGTACTACTTTGTGTGCTTCAATGACCTATTACATTAATCTGTAACTATACAGCATTCCTTAGCTACATATACACGCTAGGTTATTGTTGTAAATGGTGTAATATAGAAATAACTCTACATAATAAAATATAGTACTTTATTGATAATGATAATTTTAACATAACATTTTTATATCCTTGTAATAGGTGAAATGCTACATACTATATTAGCATAAAACAATAGGTGACAGAAAGACAATGACATGTTAGCATGCTTTACTTTAACAACACACATTTTTCTGCCAGCTGTCTCCTTCTAAGGGTCTTTTGCCACAGCAGCCATATTTCACCCTACATAAAGGTCTCACCCTAGGCCTTGTAGTTGCTCTGATATTCTCAGTCATGTTCACATCAGTGCTAGTAATAAAGTAGCCTATTATCTTCTTCCCCGAGAAGCATGACAGGCGGTGAATGTGTTGCATCTTCAACCTATATATTTTATCTTGATGAAAATCATCCATTATAAGGCCTCTTTCTTTGTGCATAGACAAGAAAGAGGTTATAATGGTCAGTTTATTTGAAAAAATATGTAATTTACTTGGCGTTCCTATTTGTCCCAATCCTACGGTTCGCTAAACAACATATTACTTACCTATCATCCAAGAGAGATATATGCAGGTCTGACCATGGTAGCATTTCATGCATGTGGTTGACTTTCTTAAAGTGAGACTGAACTCAGCATATAAGATTGGTTATGGTGTAGAAAAAAAATGTATGAATGTTAAACATGCATCAGCAGTTCCCTGAAATATATGTAATTTTTTCTGAAATTCCTCCTAACAAAATAGCAGTGTGCTATATATCGTAGCTGGTTAACTATGTGAATCTAAGGTATTGCTGAGTAAGAATACGTGAGGTCACTTCTGTGCTGCTCATATTTCTCCTTGCTTAAGGGTTTGACATGTGGAAGCAAAACCTTACCTCTATCCTGCCATTTTCAATTGCTGTCCCATAAGTATAAAACCTATTTTTTGCTGCAAGGGTTACCTTTTTGTTTTTGTTTTAGAGTGGTATTTTGAATGTTTCTTTTCTTTTTGGGTATTTTATGTTAATAAGACCTTTTAAGGTTTTAATGTTTGCTGTTAAGCATTTACTTGATACTGATTGTCTGTTCACTGAGATGTGCTCTTTCCAGACAGCTATGACCGCACAGGTGTTCTCTCAAAATCCACATCTCAATGTTTACAGATTGCTGGCTGGATCCTGGCTCTGCATGAACACTCGCTCCTCTTTTTCTCTTTATTATTTCTCTATATTTATAATTTCAGAGTGCCAAGAGAAGTAACACAAGGAACTCATCCAATAATTCCAGTGGATGATGGTAAGTAAGGCCTTTAACCTATGTGGTGCCACAATGAGCATCCACAGTTAGAACATGCCCACAGCACTCTCATAGTGACGTATGTCAGTATTCTCTCTTGACTTTAGAGAAAGCACAAAGAAGGAAGTGCATGTAAAGGTAAATATATTGGATGAGCATGGCTTGTGTTGTCACTTGCAAGTCAGAAGCACAGGTGAATGTGAAGATCACAAGGTATTTTACTATCTTGACATACAAAACACATAGAAAAAACATAAAGATGGACAGATACATTTATTTTAAAGCCTGTCATTAAATATATTTGTATGGATTTACTGAAACTTTAACAGAGGTTCTAACCTTTCCTGATTTTACTTTGGATTTCCTGTGTCCTGTGTACAGGACTCCAAGGGTAAGTCCTGTAAGGCAGGTATATTCCCTCATGCTTTAGGTCATAGCTTTTATACTGCAGGAGAAGCCTGGAAAGTTTTGGTGATAAATGGTCACATTTTGGTTGGATTTGTTGCAGGTCCGCATACTCTGAGATAAGGGGATGGATCTGACCGGCCTTCTTTAACCAACCGCTGTACATGGCAAGTTTTCAAGACAGCCAGACAGTTATGTCTGGAGCAGACAAGAGCAAGGGGTGTCTTAGTTTTGGCATGGGGGATGAACTGTAGGCAGTGCACTGGATAGATACAGGGTGTCTGCAGAAAATACCCGTGCAACTGTGCACCCCTTGTTACCAGTGGGAATGAGGTGCCTACCCGCCACTAAGGCACAGGTTGTTTCCTTCATAGCGATGGGACTAAATCTGAAGTAGGCAGTTTTGATTTGTTTTTGTTCGATTGGCTGAAGTGAAGCTGTTTTATTTTCCTCAAAAGACCAATTAATGGATAAAAGATCACAAGACCAATACCCCCTAACTTATATGTATCTCTACTAGAAAGAATTCCCATCACTTCCTGTCCAGACACAATGTAGGAATATATCTCCCCAAAGTGACATAGACAGCAATAAAGACCCAGGAGTGGTTGTATTTCTAAAACTATAAGAAAAAAGTTTTGGCTGCAAAGTGGTTTTAGGATGATTTCACATCTAGCAGTTTGCTGCTCCTCTGAAGCCTTTTTTTACTTTATAGTTGTTTCTTGGTATCTGTTCCCCTGTGGAAAGTAATTCCCTGTGTGGTTATTTAGCACTAGTAAAAAGCTGTTACCTCCTTGTAATGTTTGTGCCATTTCCTGCCTGAAGGCTATCTTATCACCAGAAACTTTGCCGAGGAGTAGAGGTCACTTTTGCAATCTGGCTTATTGTGTGATTCATCTTAAAACTAGTTATAACTACATTTACTTTTCATCACGGTACATATTACAGTATGCAGTGTACAGAACAATGATTAAGTGTACAGTTCACAAACCCATACAAATCAGATTTTAGTACACTGGAGAAGGAAAGGGAAATATTAAAGTGGAATTACAGTCTGGCATAATAATAAATAAAAACCTCCCGACTCCCTAATGCCAATATAGTTGTCCTACCTGGATTGACTCGCCAGCAGCCTCACCCCCCTTTACCAAAAAAAACCTTCTTAACCCAAAAACAACACCCGCAGGTATGGTGCAAATGGCCGTTGATTACAAAATTATAACAAACATTGTCACATATTTCATAAACCATTTTAGGGGGCCCCATAACATAGATAGCTATTCCAACCATTCCATCATCTTCTCAATGTACTGCCCTAGAGGACCTTAAACTGCTAAGCCCTTCAAAACATTCAAAAAACTGTCTAAAAGAAAAAATCACTCTGATAACTGGGAGGGAGGGTATCTTTCTTCTTGCTCTTCAAACCTCTGAATCACCCCCTCACCCCTACTTCCTCATGTATTATTTCCCACCCATGTTTATACCCCAACCAATATTTACTTTTCCAGCTTATCCTAGCCTTGACCTCTCTTCATATCCCCCAACCCACATTTAACCCTAAACTTGCCTTGCTCTTCCTTTCCACCCAGTCATGGTTGTCCTTCACCTATCACCTTTCTATTGTAGGCTCCTGGCCCTTCTTTACCCCAGAGCAATATCATCTTTGTCACTTATTTCACAGTACATTAGTGCTAGTAGCAGCAAATATGCATGGTTAGGGCATGTTCTGTTTAGAGGGAGAGCTGTACAAGTGAGGAATAAAACATTTAGTTACTTACTGTTAGGTCATCTGTCAGATAGTCTTCCTGGTTTGTTTACTTGGCAATAAGAAATTTCATCTACTGTTCTTACATAAAAAAAATCACAGCAGGGAATTTCAAGCACCAAGACAAAGCAAAGTCAGTTTAACCATTTCATGTATTTATTTGTAGGTAGGATTCTGTTCCTACAAGTAATAATAGTGGGACTTTAATTCTACTTTCAAAATAAATTCCTTTTGGTACTTCCAACATTCTTCTTTGCCCAGTAAATAAACCAGAAACTGTTACTTTTGAATCAATTAAAGGATACACATTTTGCATCTAAACAAGGAAAATATACATACAAAATGTTTTTTTTTGACAATGGTGAAATAAAAATTACCTTACCATTGACTACCATTACCACGGGATGACTATCGTTAGCACAGTTGATGAAAAACACCATAAACAAAACCACACCATGTTCATGCAGACTATAAATACTTTCCATATAATTTTAGTCTATTTAATTTAGTTTTGAAGATTATGTTGCAGCTAGTTTCTTTTCAGTCTGTACTGTAGCCCCTATACAGTCCAGTTTTACCTTTCCATGCATGAGATTAGAACCTACAATACAAAGCTTTTAAACGTAAATGTAAAACAAATATGTAATTAATAAAATATATTTTTTTGCCTCCCATGATTTATTTGTATTCTAATATAATAAATCATGTTTTAAAATTAAAACAATGCAGAAAAATTAGAGGAAATCTACCAACAGAGAGAAGAATTCCATACTATGCTATATATACTGTGTGTGTGTTTTGTTTTTTTTACAGTGGGTTGCAATGTTGTAAAATACGGAACATTTAGATTTGTTGTGGCTTCTATTTTTTCTGGTCAATTCACATCTATTATGTTTATTATTATTATCTTTGGTGTGACAGCCACAACTACCTAAAAAGCGTAAGAGGGAATACACTTGCAAAAAATCTGTAAATGTGTATATTACCTCTAAAAATTGTCATGTCCACATTAGTCAGATTGTGGAATAAAAAAGTACTTTTATTCACATGGTTTTAATTTTTTGCACAGGCAATTGCACTTGCCAGCTGTTCGTACTTTTGGATAACACACAACAACAAAATGAAGATTTTACTCGAAATCACAATGCTACTTACACTCCTAAGCTTCCCTTACTCATTAACTCCCCAGGATTCCTGCTGCTTTCTTCTGATGTTTCTCCTTGTGGCAGAATCTGTTGTCAATGTCATTATTTACTTGCCTGCCATCTGTGCAGCTTCCCTTTGCATTTCAGATGTCATATATTCTTTCTACTGGATGTTTTCTGCTAAAAAACAAAACTCCTACTTCTGAGAGCAAGCAGCAGAAGTAATTCATTGTATTGCTTATGTTAGTATGTTTGTCCATTTGGTTGTTCTTCAAAGAGGTACTAATTGAACATTTGAAGTATCATGTGACTGCCAAAATCAGCGTGCATAACACTGTGTTTTGTGGTTTTTAACTGAATCTGGCTTTAACTTCTTTTCTGGATACTCTATGTCAGTTATGGCTGACAGCCATGGAAAATATGGGCAACAACTCCCTTTAAAACCATTCTCTAAGATTTATATAAGACAAATTTATATCCAAATATATTTACTTTGTACAGCAACAAGGAAGATAATAATACCATAAATCAATAATGACAATGTATGATATTGTCAGACGAGTTGTGATGACTTACACACTTAACAGTAAAATTTAGAGAAAAAGAAGGACTCATAGGCCATAGGCCAATAATAGGGTGGACCTAGAATCAGATATTTTTTCCTTATAAATGTATAAATACTAAGTAATGTGCAAGTGTATCACATAGATGTATTGATTACCTCTTACAGTGATCACAGTACCTCCCATGAAAATAATGTATCTGCATTTCTTATATGATGAAACCATGATTATGGTTTAGCAACTAATTTCTGGATGCTAGCCCAGAGATAACACAACATGTAAAATCTGGTGCCTATGCAGTTCTTGGTTTTGTGTCTAGCACAGTTTATCTACTTTACCTTGTGATTTTAGTGCTACTGAGAGTTGTACCTACTTGTTGGCAGTCACCCTATTTGCATCTGGAGTTATTGTGAGGCTGCATGAGACCTCAGCAAGCAATCAAATATTTCAGCAGCATCCTAAATCAGCTGACCTAAATCCAAGTTATGTTTATTTAAACATACCAGATTTGGCTCCACTAATTAAAGGTCCACATTAAGGGCAAAATGGTATATATAGCCATGCTCTGGGTCCAGTCAAGCCATCGTACTGAGCTACGGAATTGAACTGGTAAATTAAATTATGTTTTCAGAGTAGATATATGTATCTAATTGCTTGTCTGGTCATTTGTAAACTGAAGAATTATTTGTTGGCATGCTTCTCAATAATAGGAATTTGGTGGGCCATACAGGTCTGTATTATTTTTTATACAGGCTATATTTTTGTTTTTCCTAGTTCTCTGTTTAGGCCGAGATTTACATCTCACTTGTCCAAAGAACCCTAGGTCAAGGGACAGGGATGTGGAATACTGATGGCATTATGCCTGATTTATTATTACTTCAACACTTTGTAATATAGTTTAACTGTTTAAAAAATGTAATAAGATTTACCAGTACATATACAATGTGATTTACTGTAAGTGCTTCATTTTATGGATAAGAAACATGCCACCGACACCTTTGGTTGCCATCTCCTGCTGGCCATGCCCTGTGAGAATAATGAAAAGTTATGCATTTATTAGAGCACTAAAATAAGCTGATGTGCTTTTTTAAAATCAATACCTGTTTAATAGAAGACTGGACAGGAGTTACAAAAAGATGGCTTTGTTCAGACTAGTGGTTAGTTACTTGCTGAGTATGGAAAAAGCTCAGCCACACCAACAAGTTTATTTCTGTTAGGCAACTTGGCAAGGTTGGATGCCTGAAGAAGCTGAGATTGCTCTGTACGTCCAACATCTACAGTCAATGGTTTATGGTTTAAACCACAGTGCACGCTCTTCAACTTGAGTCAGCCTGAGATGAAAAACCTAGATGGAATGCAAACATCAGGAGGCTTGCTTGTCATCAAGATGGACTTTGGCGTGCAATCAAATGTAAAAAATGTAATTGTGAAAAGGTCATTGTATTTCCACAGCACACAGTAAATAAGTACCAATAGCTTGATCTTCCAGATATAGAGTGTAAATGTTATAGCACAGCAGGGAGTAAGCTCCCCTTTGGTTTAAAATAGCTGCTCCATGTACCTAAATGGGAATCTATCAGAATAGAAATATAGCTGCTAACAGTGATCAACTGATGTTTAATATGCCTGGACTGTCATACTTTTGCTTATTTCACTACTACATCATATATCTGGACTAAGCATGCACATTCGTGTCTATTCATTACTTTGATCTTAACTTATAATCATACAAAACAGAATTTGAATTTGATTTTTTTCATAAGTGTTATATATTATACTGTACAAGAACAGCTGAAGTAGTAAAACCCCCAGACCTATGTGTTTTTGTTTAATTAGAAGAGCCAATAAGTGAGCCAGTTGGGCTATTTTATTAAAAAGTCTAGCATGACCTGCAAAGAAATTGTCTTAAAATCATTGTACTACTTATAACATATTAGTTGTTTTTTCAATAAACAATATTAATGAAAATGATTTAAAAAGATCATTTTTTAAAATGTTTTAAAGTTTTTTTATATTCCCAATGTTGTTTTCAGTCTCTCTAATTGTTTCCAGTCTTTTAAGTGGCCCTGTCTATAAAAAAAATAACAGAAACCATCATGTTCATCATGAATGGGTGTAAGTGAACAACTAAACAATAACATCTTTGTTTTGAAAATGTTATTAGGACTTTAAAAGTGGCAATATAGTGCCAGCCATATCAATTGTAATTAGTTTACAATTGTTGCCTTACATTTTATGTTTACCCCCCCCCCCCCTTACCTTAGCAGATATGTATATATTGGTAATGTCTGCCTGTCAAAAAACGTACTCTTTTTTGCAATATTAAACATATAAATGATAAAAACTGTATGTTTTGAGCAGCTGCTTTTGCAGGATAAATCAAGGGCAAAAGATTGTTTGATAAGTTTTTTTCAAGTTCAAAGTTATACCTTGGGAAATTCACATATTGCTCCCAACTGCATAATAATTTGACCTCTGCAGGCATAATTTCAGTGGAATCTGTTTCAGATCATTTATTTTACCACAACCAAGCAAGCTTTATGGCATAGTTCCCTTGGCTGAAGAACATCTCATGGGCTGTGATCAGCTGTTAACTTTTCAAAGAGGCCCCAGCCAAAGAATTCACATGCAGTTAGAGTCAGCCAAAGGAGAACTGCTAAAAAAGACAAATACTGCCAGTTCTAGCAGCAGTTCAGCAAGATTGCTTTTACACAGAATGTTATTATTATGTTAATTATTCTTGGTAAAAATGTTTCACATGTAACCATGGATTTTAAATCTTTACTAATCTGCCATTACCCACTAGCTATGAACCTGTCCGCTCAAGAATAGCTCAATGTTAAGAATTTTTCATTTATCTCACTTATTCTGCATTGTGTTTATTAAATTGCTTTATTCATAAAAAGTAAGGCTGCCATTGTTAAGGGTGGTTTACATAGGCTTTAAACTCTAAAATGGGTGTATATGAAATACAGGTTCACTTTAAATTAAGGTAGTACCAAAAATCGATGCAAAAACCTCATTATGCTAAAATGAGTCAGGGGAATGAAAAAATCATTGAATCTTACTTTAGACGTGATGTGATCCTATAACTTTTCTGAATACTTTTATTACATTGGGGATACGGCATCTTGAAATGCTTCCCCCCCCCCCCCAAAAAAAAAAAAAAAAACAAGGAGCAGAATAAAGAGACTGTAGACAATAATGAGGAACAGCTTCAGAATCAGGTTACGGTGATGCCATTTCAATCTGAATGTTCAGACTGAAACAATAATGGGTTTTCTTTATTAAAGTGCCATAATAGGAACTGTGTTGTTTTTCCTGGATCAGCCAGTGAGTTTGAAATCATTCTTCATCTGTCATTTTGTACAGTATTACCTTTGCATTATAGACAGTTTTTAGTACACTTTCAGAAAAGTGGTATGCAAATTTAGACCAATTACATAACTATGCCCCACTGGTATGTATTAGCATATTACAATACCCAGCATCAGAAAGACAACTATTTTAACCCCTACAAAGATTTTTACTTTGCATTTATCATTAAGGTTAGTATTTTTTATCCTGTATGTAAATATCTGTATAGTGTTTTAGTGTAAAACCTACAACCGTACGTTGAATATACCTACCTACCGTATGAAAAAGCATGATTGTTAAATTGCTAAAAAGCAATTTCATTCATTGTAAAGGAAATGTAGTATGAGTTTAATAGGCACCTGCTGTGTTTGGTGGTTTTCCATATCCATTTCCCATACAATTTCCTGAATTTCCATAGATGGTTCGAAGCACAGGAAAAATAATCTATATATATCAATACCGAATAATAGAATGACTGTATAAAAATATAATCTATAACAGAAACAAATGTTTATTTTGTAGTATTTTAATTACTGTTAGGGAATGGTGAAATTTACACTTTAAATATAAGGAAACATTCTAATAATTTATCTGTGATTCACTATGAAGTTATTATCACAACAGCTGGCATCATAAATTGACGCTGGCTTTAAATCTAGACCCTTGGATTGTACATGAGATTGAATTTAGATCTTTAAATTTAGCATCTGTCATATAAACAGCTATGATAGTAACTTACCGTATATACTCGAGTAAAAGTCGATCCGAGTATAAGTCGAGGTACCTATTTTTACCTAGGAAAACAAGAAAAATTTATTGACTTGTGTATACAACAAGGGGGGAAAATGCTGCAGCTACTGGCAAATTTCAATATTCAAAATAAACACCAATATAATTACATATAGCTGTCACTCAAAAAGGCTCACAATCTAATGTCTCTACCATAGTCATATGTCATTAATACAGTTAAAGGTCAATTTTAGGGGGAAGCCAATGAACCCTATTGTCTATAAGACTAAGCCTTCCATAGCAAAAAAAACCTTTACTTTGCCTATTCAGGGAAAAAAAACAAAATACCCAGTACTTCCTGGTATCATGCAGCATGTGTTTCACCAATCACAACACATAAATCTTAATGTAAAAGTCTGTGAATGTGTTGCTTTGTTCTGTCAGAACAAGACATAAATTCACTTTAGTTCTCCACCTTGTTGCTGTAAAGGCGAAGTAAGGTACCGTATGTATGTATCATATATTTCTTAGTATACATGTGCTAAACAAAATAACTTTTCTTTTTAGCTCTATGTAATATACACTTTAACCTATCTTCATAAAAAAACATCTAAAATGAGTTTGTCACCAGTATTTTTAGTTACAGACTGTCTTCACTTTTTATTTTTATTGCAATCTCACCTGCTGGGTGAAGATCGCACTCCACATTGCTCTCTGCACACACTATGGACGCGGACACACTCCAAACCACACCCCGCTCTGTTCCAGGGCGGAACAGGGCGCAGTATTGAAGTTCCGCCCTGGTCAGAAGCTGTCGCAGCAAGGCAAGGTAAGTACACTGTATTTCTGTATTTCAGCAGCAATAGGACAGGCAAACGAAGGGCCCTGCCCCCCCCCCCTTCCAGCACAGCTTCCCGGCAAGGTAATTCAGCTCTGTCACAGCACTGGGTCACCATGCTGGGGATCCTTACTGGAGTATAAGTCGAGGGCGACTTTTTTAGCACATTTTTGGTGCCCAAAAAGTCGACTTATACTCAGGTATATACGGTACTCAGAAATCTACAGGCTAAAGGTCAGTGCTTTCATATGTAATCAAAACCACTGGGCTCTGGTATGGAAACATTATTTATGGAATAACAGACATAGTAGTAGTATATAAACTTCAAATTTTACAATATTATGAATTATGCAAGCATATTATTTTATTAACTACATGGAATATTGTTTAAAGCACACTAACCCCCTCACTTAGAGCCACCTGGAATTATGATAATTTTACATGCTGAACAAATGTAGAACAAAAAAAGAAATGTAATTTATTATATGTAAAACTTGTTTTAACTAAATGTATAAGAATTTCCTTTATCAATGTACATAAATACTCTATAAAGTGTATAGAAGCAGGATATCATTTTGAAATGTGTTTGTAATACCACTAATTTTTGATGTGTGTCAAGCTAAAAGTCTTGGCGTTGGTTTTAAATCTTACTTCTGGATTCCATACGTTGAAGGAAGGAGCTAGGTTCCTCCAAAATGTTCTACGACAGTTAGACTGTTAGTGAGAGACTGAGAAAAGCTTTTGCACTTCATGATTGATGATGTTGGAAGACAGGAAAATTAATTTCTCATAATATTCCCTTATTCATCTCTGGAAGATATGGTGTTTTGTTCCAAACCATGGGTGGCAGGAAAATATCAACAAAGGATGAAGTAATACCTTTTTTTAAATAAATAGTGGACCTAAGCTTCTGGGCTCCAGATTTTTAATTTATGAGCTTTCAACTTCTAGATAACAGCATAAATTCCCAAAAACATGCCTGCAAGGCCATATTTTAATTTTTGTCTTGTTGCACACATCGGGCCTGATTTAATAAAGCTCTCTAAGGCTGGGAAGGATACAGTGTCATTAGTAAAGCTAGGTGATCCAGCAAACCTGGAATAGATTTCTTAAAAGTCGTTTACTATTTGTTAGCAAATGTTTTCAATCTTGGACCAAATCCATTTAAGGTTGGCTGGATCACCCAGCTTCACTGATGAAAATGTATCCTCTCCAGTCTTGGAGAGCTTTAATAAATCAGGGCCATTAAGTGATTTACCATATCAATGAGTTACCATAAAGTGCTATAGAAGAAGTAATAAAAGCAAAAAATCTTAATTTAGAAGTTACTATATCTTTTTCACCACATTATCATCATCAATTGACTATAAATCACTTTTATTTGACAAAAGGCCTATTAGAGTGAATGCTCGTAAAGCCTATGGAACATGCCTTAGCAATACACTGCTTTGAACGCATCGCTGCATTATTCTGTTCTACATCAAAGTTTCTTGGGAGCAAGTGTGAAGACTAATGAGCCAACCAGTCAACAGTCCCATCTGATTGGTATGACTATAGAGTGCTAGAGGTATTATTAGTGCCATGTCTATTATCACCTTCCTTTCTGATGGATACTATTTAAAAAAATTATCTTTAAGCCATGTCAGAAAAATATCCAGAGAAATTTTTCAGACTAAAAAGTACTGTTTGAAAATTTTAAAACCTATTGCTGAATTTACTAAATAACAGGCCCTCTTATTCAGGGATGTCAAGCCACTGGTTTTGGTCCACAAAATATAAGGCTGCTAACATGTAGCATGTATTTCTCTCCAGGCTAGCTCAGCCTGGTTCTACCCCATGGATTAAGAGATTCTCAGAGAAATCTGCTGCTTTTTCTATAAAGGATGACCTTAAACTAGGTGAGCGAAACACAAAAGTCAAAATGTCTTTTCTATTGTTGATCTTGCAACACAGAAATGAATATTTTAGAATTCTGTACAGATGCTAACTTTTTTCAACAATATCTGGTCAAACATGCACATTGTAATACTGGTATAAGGATAACTAAAGTTTAGTAAGCTGTGTGCAAACACAATCGGTTTAATTTGCAAAAGGAGTTAAGCCGCATAAACACGTGCAATAATAGTCATTGGAAAGGATCTTTCCTGATCCTTTCCAACAACTAGCACTGCACGATGCACGAACGAGTGCTGTACATACAGCACCATTCTGCTCTATGGAGAGGGGAGGGGGGAGACCCACGGAGCGGCACCCTATTGCGTGCTCTCCCCCTTCCCTTGCATTAGGATCGTTAGTCGTCCATCGTCCGTGGATTCGCCAGGAAGGTCGTTCGGACGATGGACGTCTGGCGCTGTACACATGCCGGATTCTCGCCCGATATCGGCCCCTGTCTTAAAATCCACAGCACCAGGACTGACGACTATGCAGTTTTACACAGCGAGGTAGCCTGGTGTACTCAAGCAATACTAAATAAAAGCCTTGGACTATGTATTTTCATGTATATATTGGAGTCTTACAGAAATTTAATTAAGTATACTTTTACATTTATTCTGCTCCTGATATTTTCCATTGTTTAGGCAACATATGCTCCAAAGTAGACAAATTCTACTACACAAATAATAATGTAAGCAAAACAAAATTTAAAAAATCAGATCACAGTTTGAAAGACTTATGCGTATTACTTATTTCTATTTCTGCACAAAGGTTTATTATTGCCTTTTTCTTTATTTTGCCTTTATTTTACCAATTATCACAAAATATATGTTTTATGCTTTTGAATATAAAGTTGTTAATAATTTTGTGCCAAAAGTTACAGCTGCAGTCCACAATAAATTTCAAGCTTGCCATAAAGATTACTCGCTGGGGACACAAAAATCTATATTTTTTATTGTAATTCACTCAGTGCTTGCATGATTTTGCATTCCAATCATGCTGGTAATTTAGTCTGCTCTTACCTCTGTATTACCAGCCGCAGCAATGGATAAGGAAGGAGGAATAATTGCATATAGTTTATTTGTATTTGGCAGTAAATTTAGTGTTGGTTACCCAAGGGAATCATTGAAATCTCCAGCCCTCTGTACTTGTTTGCTCTTCATCAATTTGCTTCTGTATTATATTTTGTTCCATGCTGTTTCTTATGCTTTCAAAAAAAGCTTGGTGTAGAATTAATTAAAAACTAAAACCAATTCCTTCTCTGTTTACAGGCTGTTCTATATACAGAAACAAACTTAAGTTCTTTAACCTTGTAATGTACTGCCACAGTACATTTTTTTAAGGCAAAACATTAACAGAATATCTAACCTAATGCAAACAAAAAGTATGGTTACCTATGGCTAGCAGTGTGGCCTTTACATACAGAAATCCTTATTATGGTGCAGTCACAACCCCCTGATAACACAGGTAAACAAAAAAAATTAGTTTTGATAATCATCAGAAACGACAGCAACTTTTCTAAATCAGTTTTTCAATTTTTCCCTAACATGTACAGTTTATTAGGTATGAGTACTATTATAGTTAACATTGTACGTGCATGTATTTTGTACTAAAACGTAAGCACCATTGAAGTAAATGTTGATACATCTTCAGTGTGAAGTAAAAAAGGCACACCATTGGTACCATTGTTTCTTCAGAAATGCTTACAGTATGATTTTTTTGTGTACTCCTTGTCTGGATTGTCGCGGTACAGCAGCCAGCAGTATTTACCCATTATACTTTCATTCCAGAAACCTTGGTAGTGGTGCTCCATTAACCTAATGTCCTGGTGAAAACGTTCTCCTTGTTCGTCACTCATCATACCAAGATTTTCCGGGAAGAATTCTAGATGATGACAAATGAAATCAATTCCAATTAGTGCGGTCTCTAACCTTAAAAAAAGAAAAATGTTGTTAAATGTTGTAATATGTTGAGGCTATTTAAAACGAATTTCACACAATGCATCACAAAAACTAGAAGTGTTAGAGAAAAACTGAACACAGATTTGAAATCTGCTTCAAAAATACTACAGAGTCCACGTAAAATTCTATAATATAATATATATATAATATAATAATATAATGATGAAAATGACATGTTGACCCGTGTAATCATCCACTGATGGATGCCCAATGGGTAAAGTCTTGTTACCCCCAGGCTTTTGGCAGTAGGAACACATATGGAGGCACTAACCCTCATTTAGAAACATATTTTTAGAGCCAGACTTAAGTTGGAGTTATTTTTTCACATTTAGGCACTATGGGGAAAATAGGTAATATTTAATACTAAAGTCACAAGAATAAAATTTGTGACATGGTATAGGAAAGAAGGGCTGACTATGGATGAGTGGCCATCAAAGTAAACATAATGTTAGATTGTTATAATTTGAAGAGTTAGATATTAGGGATATTGAACTAGAGAGGAAAGAAGAAGAAAAGTAAAGGGGTGTGGGTGGAAACACTCAAATATACGCAGGTTATTTGGTATATGGAAGATTGTAAATGTTTCCTTCCCCCTGCCCTTTTTTCCTTTTTTCTTGTTAATGTTTTGAGTTCGTATTTTATTGGTTCTTTAATTGTATACATTTGTAATGTAAATTTGTCTTGTATCTGATATTATAAAAGTAAAGATGCAAAAAAAAAAATGTAAAAAAAATCAATGCCAAATGTCTATTATTGCTCATTTTTTGAGCTAATGTATAAGCCTTTATAATATCTTACTTAAACCAACCCTAAATAGTTGTATGTGTTGTACTTGTAATTAAAAGGCTTTTTGTTGCCTTTTGTTACCTCTTTTTTACCTTCACAACAAAGGGGCATGTTGGGGTGTGCCTTTTGCTGACATATTGTGTGCTAAAGGAGTCATTCTTTTTCATCTCAGAAAAATTATATGTATGGTCAAAGGCCCAATAAAATATGATATTGAGTTTGGGTCAGTTGTATTTGTTTCTATAACTTTATAGGTATTAAAATCTCCTTCTTTACTTGCTTAATAAAAATCATATTAAAAGCTGCTCTAACTGAAACCTTAGGTGACTCCATCTTTGCAGGTATACTAAGAGAAAGAGGATGAGTTAATCTTCTGATTCTCTGGCTGTGTATGTAAATTAAAAGAGGATCCAATTAGGTCTGCAAATCCCTTTTTTCAATGGGATATCTACATAGTTACATATCTACAGTTTGGATTGCAAAGTATTCATTTTTACATTACAAAATAAAATATTTTATTTCTGGCTATAATAAACTTAAATACAATATACATTCCATTTAAGTAAAAAATTATAACTGTGACGCTGCCTCTCTAGCATGATAGACAAATCCACTGCTGATTGTAAAACCTCAACGTTGTTTTTATTTTATTACATCAACTAAAGGTATTTGTAGCCATTGATAATCAAATGAAAGTAAATTACCAACCTACACATCATTTTCACACCATTCTGCTGTGTTTCAAATTCCTTGTACTTAATTCTTTAGTTATTTAGGGCATTGTATGAACCATAAAGGATAAAACAAAGACACTTTTAACACCAAGGGCTTAATATGAAATATTAATATAATTAGACTGAAAGCTCAGACAATAACATCTGGTAATGCTGACACTTAGCCAACAATTGCTTTTGGCATAAAGGGATATCAAAAAAGAAGAGAAAAAAAACTGTAGCTTGAATTAATGTTTCCCAGCTTTTAATAAAATATCTTCACCGCTCCACATGCCCCAACTGCCGACAGAGTTGAAAGAACAAGAAATCACAACTAATGCACAGTAAGTGGGAAAAGACACCCAGTATGTTCAAACAGCTGTGGAGAGAATTTAGCTCTTAAATTAGCAAAAGCAACAATGCAGTCCAAGGCTTCAATGTGGTTCAATGACAGTTTGTAATAGTACAAATGTCAAAGTCAAATGTCATTGAAAGCCTGTCACATTCACATTTTACTTTTTTTTATCATTTTGCCAAACAGAAGAAGTGAGCCTTGTAGCAGCAAAGTATTAAACATGAAAAAAAAAATGGGCAAGCAAAGAATTGTGTGGATATGTGTGTAAATAAATGTACATACATTTATACATTAACATATAATATTAACAAGTAAACCTCAAATCAATGACATATAATGCTATGTATATTAAACATTTGCCCTTTTTTTTCATGTTTCTTCTTGATTTTCTGCATCCTCTTTGTAGCAGCTTTTGGTCTGAATGCATTCCAATGATGGCATCTTAAAAAGTATGCAGAATATGTATAAAACTAGCAACTGTAGTTTTGATAGAAATTCGTTTTGACAAGGAAACCACAGGCTTCTGTTTAGTAGTCAAATCAGGTAATCTGCCATTTTTACTGGTGGTTCTTTGTGCCTATATATGGCATAAGCCTATAAGTATCTCAGTAAATGTAAGAGTTGCATGGGTAAGTACTCTCCATACTATACCAGTGATCCTATGGGCTACAAAAGCTGGCCAACTTTGTGTAAGGTTTACCAAGAAAAATGTACATGTGTTCCACAAGGAATATTTTTTTCATTAACATAAACTGGGGACTAAAGAGCTATGCAAAGTTTGATTTCTGGATGTTAGACAGCAGTAACACATACTTTTCTGGAAGGAAGAGACAAATGTTGAACTTTAGTTAAATGTGCCCAATGCTAAATAACACTGAAAAGAAACACCAACACTTGAGTTACTGCAAGTTGTCGAGGTTGAACGGTCTCAGCCTTTGAATGGTTAGCAAGTACAAAGTAATAAGTGAATCTGAAGTTGTATCAATAAATTCTGCAAAACATAAGGGCATCTTCAGGGGTTCTATAATACAAAAGCTGGGTTAGCAATATGGCAATAACCAAGATCTCAGCAGTTCAAAACAAAAAGCCCAAATAAAACATTTTTTATTCCAATGAAATTCCAAAGCAGGCTACTTAAAAAAAGAATCCCAAAAATAATCATGAAATGATACATACAGGATACAAAAATGCCTCTAGTTGCATAAGTGGGGAACTGAGTTACTTCCCCCACCAGCTCTTCTGGGCAGGGTTCTCTCCTCCTCCTGTGTCACTGTATCTCTCTGTAATTTGCAACCCATATTTAATGTACAGCGCTGCATAACATGTTGGTGCTATAAAAATCCTGTTTAATATTATTAATAATAATAATAATAACTGTGCAGGAAGTTTTGGATGACAGCTTCAACTGTCTTGGTCTAGTATTTTTTCTTTTTAAGATAGACTTCTTCTAATAAGTTTAATAAATGATTTCAAAGCTAGTGGTCTCAATAAATACAGGAAAAAATGAGAGTATATTAAAGAATTTCCTTGTGTTTTTTGAATAATTTATATATGCCATTATTTACACATTTGATAATCAGACTTATTTCCCTGTTATATCACTATTTAATGCACCTAACAAATACAATATGTCTCCAAATAGATGTATGAAAAGGATGATGTTTTTACATGTGTGTTCATAAAAACATCACAAACATGACCCATAGTGATGAACATGAGGAATGTATTACTTTTGTATTACATGTTAGATGGTACATAAACCATACTGGCAGCAGAGCTATTGACCGTGATGTCTTTTGTGACCCAATTTTTGTGTAACTAGCACGCAATGCTCTGAACATTATAGGAAATCAATACCAGCAAAACAGGGGATCTTCATAGATCTTTCTACATTCAGCCGTATGTGCTTTCCTGCTTCAATTTTTTAAATATGAATCTGACCTTGTTTCCTGTGACAGGTAAATAAATGTAGCATTCAATAGAAGGTCAGTAAAATAGCCTCCAGGCTAAGGCCTTGGGCTGTATTGTGGAAAACAGCATTTTCCATTCTGTCAATCGCATATCTTTCTTTGTCCTTTGTACTGCATTATAATGTCAATGTATTTCACAGAAACACTTGATGTTTGTAAAATATGAAGTGAAATTTTGCTAGCATTTGATTTGGTCTTTTTTATGAAATATATATTTAGAAAACCAATACTGAGAAAAATAGACAGACTGTCATTGCTGTCTCATTCTCATGTTAATTGCCTGGCTGTCATGTTGCTGCAGTGCCTTTGGAAATCACTAGAGTTGATTTTAAAAATGAATTGGGCTTTAAAACAAAAATGCAAAACATTTATATAGAAGAGAGAATAGGCAAAAAAAAAAAAAACAAATTATCCTAAGAGTAAATAATTTAGAACAATTTAAACTTTCAAATGCATAATTTGACTAAAAATTTAAAAATTGCAGGTATATATTGTAGAATAGACAGGCAATTTTCCTTTTGCAAAAAAATTACCTTACCTGCTTGTTCACAATTTTTAAATACATTCACCTTTCATTGCAGGTGCTGTCATTTCCCTCTTTTCCTCTTCTATGTGTCCTGATCTTTGGCCTTCCTGATTGGCTTTACATTCAATAATTCAATATACTCCGTACACCATGGTCATCTTAATGTACAGTTCCATAATGTACAGTTCTGCTTTTATGTTATTTTGTCCCTCTGGGTCAGCAGAATGTTCAATTACACATACTGCGTATGCCGGATTCAAGTTATTATGTTCTTATATTTTCATTTCAATGTTAGTGATTATGACAACTGCCTAGAGAAAACTACATTAGCTGCAACATATATTGTAAAGTCATGGCTAAAAGAGCAACACTGTCATCACATTTTCAGCCAAAGAAAACAAAAAATAAAATAATAATAAAAAAAATGGCTTTGAAGCTGTCATACATAACATTTAAATTGACATAAATTACTACTTTTAACAGCAAACTTCCTCATATTTGACTGTAGTTAGCAAATGTTTTCATCAAAACTAAATAAAATACCCAAAAACTAAAGTGTACACAAAACCTAAATCTAGTTTTCAGTATATATGATGTACAGATGCAGGTGAAATGCTATACTTAGGTGCAGTTCAGGGATGTGATGTAGGATGAAGTAGTAACTGCACCACAACTCGGCCAGTCTAAACATAGCCTTAAACAGATTTTGACTTAAGCAAAACAATTTCTATCAGTACCTTGCAAGTTTTCTTGGCCAAAACAAAATTATTGTTATTAAAACTGACCTCACCCAAGTGTTTGCCATTTTTAGCCAAGACAATGGCACTAGTGGTATGATTTATTTTCTGTATACACAAGTTTTCTCGAAATAACTAATAAAATCTTAGAATAGTGGACATGGATTTACTGTAGGTACAATTAGGAGGATAAATGGGAAGATATTTTGACATGCTATGTAATGTCATCATCTGGAAAATGTGAGAAAGACCATGGAGGTTTAATCCATGTTATCTGTGCTAGTTAGATATTGGACATCAACAAGACATTCTGAATACAATGTTCCATGTCTTTTTGCAATGTGATTCTATATCTTGTACATTAGGCTACTTTGACACATCAGCTTTGAACCAATACCAGATGAGTTGCTTGAAAGCTGATGGCCTAAAAATTGGTTTCCTTTTTACCTTCTTCACTAGAGTAATTCCAGGATATTCCTTTGGTTCTGTTACATGAAAAATGAACGTAAGATAACAACAAAATGATCTTTGAAATTTGTGAAATTATGGTCTTGTTTGATTCATAAATTCTTGGAATAACCCCACATAGGACTGTCTCTGCATTAGTGCCCTGTTATTTGACAACCAGAAGCTCAGAGGCCCTGAATGGTACAATAGAAACAGGCACGATTCTGTTCTCTAGCTTTCAAAATATGTGGTGTGTGATTTTGGCTTATGGTTTAATTTATAAAATACATTGTTCTGCATTTGAACAAATATGAACCAGTTGGAGGGGCGATTCTTCTAACTAAACCAAGCTGTATTTGGGTGAGCACTGGTGACTGCACAAATGTGTAAATATGGATTGAGCAGCTTTCATGTTAATTGTCTTTGAATGCCCCTGGTTCAGAGTGTCTATTCTTTTTTTTTAAAAGCAGAGAAAAAAACATAAAACATAGCCATGCCATGTCAAAATATATTTGGAAACCATCAATATCTTTTCTGACTTCTTAAACAAAGTGCTCATCTGTTGAGTTTCCCACATTCTAGGGAAGTTCTGAGGATACCACTCAATTCTTTGAGAATTAAAAGTAGTGGCAGTACAACTCCCTACCTGGCAATGAGCTTTGGTTTAGTCGTTCTTTCTGTGCAGCTCTGAAAGGAACACCACAGCCCTCATAGCCATTACAGACAAAGCATAAGTAAGTATCCCTGTATATCATTAAATTGACTAGAGGTGGACAAACCAGAGAATAAAACTTGTGAAAATCGGTAAAGATTTTTTGTCCATAGATGTGATAACAACAGCAAAAATTGCACCAAAAGTTTTCTTTCTGTTGACCAAATCAATCATTTTTAAAACCTTAATTACCTTTGGGAGTTATGGTAGACTATATACTCCTCGCATGACAGGTTGTATTTTAAAAAACTAAATATAGTTTTCATGCAGTAATGGTAAATTTTCTCTACATTGTTTTGCTTTATAATGCCATTTTAATTTGGTGAAGTATCAAACAGGTACCAATCCCCAATGATATTTTTACATTTCAGATATTTTTCACTGCATTGTTACAGTGGTTCACAAAGAAAAATAATTTTTCTCTAAAAATCCAACTAACAAATCCAAGTTTCTTTGTCCTAAAATCTTTAGAATCAGAAGGTACTTAGTATACAGCAGTTAACAACTAAATAGGTAGTTTTCCCTTAAAATAGGATAGTAACAAGTAGTTTTATGTGAATTCCTGGCCTGCATTCCAAGACCAAAGCTGTGCAGGGCAGGAAGAAATATAAAAGGTAGGGAAGTATTATGCTAAGGAGGCAGCATGCTTCAATATTCAAGAGCTTAGGAGAGGAGGGGAAGGTGAAAACAAAACAATGAAGTAAATCCAACACATGAACAGTCAGACCTCTGTCTAGGGCAGAGAAAAACCTGTTGGTTAGCCCTGGATGCAGAGGCAAGGCAACCCGCGCATGCACTCTACACATATCACGGACGCAAAACTAATAATATATAAGCGCGGGATTTTCATATCCCAGCCGCTCTGCTTTTGCTACATTGATTCACGTGCTGCAACGCTCTGCCAAGAAATGAAAATACTCCCCCACCATAGGGTAAGTCTCCTATTTATCTTCAATCCATTATATGGACAAACACATATACCTATATCCATATATGTGCATATTTTGTAATCCGTGACCTATTCCACCACATTCCTTCATCATATCCATTATCATTAACCTTGCTTTAATTTATTTTATTTATAACTGGCAGACTTAATAATAAAATAATAAATAGGCACTTTCCTCCTTGCCAATTTACATGGGACTTTATTAACTATATTTACCCATTACTTCTTATTATGATTATTTTTCATTTTTACTAATTTACAACCTACCTCCTTTGCCAGGATTAACCATTTGTCAAAATTACATCTTTTCTCTCCTGTGTCTTTCCCTGGCACACACCTTGATTTAACCAACCAACAGTAAGTAATATTGTTTTTATTATTAGTATTATTATTAAAATTACTATTTGAGAGAGCTTCAAATATTGTGAACAACTTTTAATTCAAATTAACTCTCTGATTTTATTATTCAAGTCTTTTTTGTATATTGTTACCATTGAGTTTATCAACACTTTACATGTCATTATTACCTGCAACATATGAATTTCTCATAACCAATAACATAACTATTATAATATGTGTTTACAAATACAGCATACCTCTTTGCATTCTCTGCATTACCCCTTAGGAAGCTGTTAAGGTGAAGAATGTCGGAACAAGAGACGAATAACCTTATTTACCATTAATATGTCATAGTCAGGGAATATGTACCTATTAGGAGGTGTTTTCTGGGCTTACTATACCAAGCGATGCCCCACCACAGGAGGGCATGTGCAGCCTATTCCCTCCAGGGGCTGCACTCGAGGTTGCAGTGGGGTTTCAGGATCAGTGCCATGATGGTTGCAGCATCCCTGTAGCTGGGATTCTTCCCTCGGCATACTCTGCATTATGCTGCACAGGTGAGGGGAGATGGAGCTGTGTGCAGCTGATTAGCAGAGCAGTTCCTTGTATCCCATGATGACTTTGGCTGCTGGGGCTTTATAGCCTCTCTGCTCCCAATCAGATGTGCCTGTTATAGCGTCTGCTGGGCTTACCTGTGTTGGAGTGATTTTTGAGTATTTCTCTTACTGACCTGTTCCTGTTCCTGACTATCCATTGAACTCTGCCTGGACTGACCTCTGCTTGTTACCCAGACTCTGTTTTTGCCTTTCCCCTTGTACTTTGCTTGGGGGACTGATCTCCTGTGTTTTTGACCTCTGCTTGTATTTGGATTTCCTGACATTTTGTACTCTGTGCTCTGGGCTCTGGGTCAACTGCCGGCCTATCTCCAGACACGATCCCTTTCGCACCAAGTCCTGGGGGCAACCAAGTGCTGGGAGACGCAACCAGTCCCCCGAGGCTGAGCATGGGCTGCTATAGGTGAGGACTACGGCTATACATTGGGAGACTGGTGTCTGGGGAATAATGGTACTGACCTGGGCCTTACAATACCTGTGTAGTCAAGATCATCTAAATATACTCATTTACCCATGGGTCAAGACCATAATGATTTGTATGTATTTACGGAATTGCTTCTAATCGCAACAAATTAATACAATATAAGCTTTCTTTGCCAACAAACACCAACTATGCTATGCAAGCTCTAGAGAGGCTTTCTCTACACGCCTTTGAAATGGAGTTTGAAGAGTAAAAATAATGTGATAATGTGGTCCTTCTAGAACACCAGATTGACCATATAAATTTCTCAGTTCATAACACAATACATTATATAGTATATATAGTATGTATCTCAAAGAGTTGTTTTAGGTAAGGATATTTAAACACTTTAATGGACAGGAGAACATTTATTGCAATATTCATACCTGGTGAAAAAGAAATTAGGTTATCCATTTTATTCCAGTTTACAGAAATAATCCCAGTCTCAACCTGTTACATCTGCCTGTATGACATTCCCAGAAGTTACTCCACTCTAAACACTGAGATTGTGCCTTCTTGGTCTTTGGTTTTCCTCATCTACGGATTATTACATTTTCTCTTGTCTCAGTAAATCGTTTGCCTTCCGCTTTGTACTAATTCACACCTTTGCTATTCTTTTTCTCCATTGTTATCCCCTTTTAGCATGTCTGTGCTCCCCAGTGTCATATCTCCTCTCAGCACTGCTTAGGTTTTACTGTGTTTTTTTCTTCACTGTTTTTCTTGCATAGGGCTCATTGTATGCCTTTGGGCTTTCCACATTATATATCCTATTTATTCTGCACTATAACTCCCATCATGAGATCACTATCATCTTGGGTTTTGTCACGATATCACTCTTACTGTGTTTTCCAGTTTTCAAAGCACTTACTTTGTCACCCTCAAGCCATTCACCTTTGGCTATATCACTTGGATGGTCTGTGCTCCCACCCTTTCCCTTCTTTCTTACCCGAAACTACATCGGTGTTTACATTTAGAATTGATTTATTAAGAAGAAAAATAACAATTAAAGTGACCATTTATCACGATTCAGACACGTTCAGCTTTATTTTCTCCTGTCAGAAAAAAGAGTGCAAGGATTACATCAAAATACTCCAGTCTCCGCTAGCTACTAACAAGAAACAGAGCACAAAATGATGAAGTAATGAATAGTAAAATGGCTTCTATACACAGTGACAATATATTTACAGATGAAGAAGAGGAGCAGCAGAAATAAGTCCAGTAGATAATTTGGCACTATAGTCTTGGTACAGAACACATTACGTCTGCAGCTGAGGATTATGGGTACATATGGCAGCACAGCACAGTTTATAAAGCTATGCACACTTCTCACTACAAAAGGAAATCAACTGGAAATTAGAAGACTGCTTTAAGAAACTAGATTAACAAACAACATATACATTGAGATGTCTTTGTTCAAATAACGTAATTTGTGTAGTGCTAGTCTAACAACAATAAATTATTTCCCCACAGTCCTCAAGTGAGCATAATTTGATTGAGTCTTGTGTGGCCTGGAACCAAAGATCCATTACAGAATGTAATCATGGCTTTTGCGAATATAAGGTAGTAATTCCATCAAAGCACAAGGATGTTTCCTCTTGAGTAATGTGCACCATTCTAACGTGGCCCACTAATGTATAATAAAAGCCTAAGCAACTATAGCTAAAAACTCTATTGCTGCAAAAATAAGTCTAGTTTTCTATCCTACACAAACAATGCCAATAAAACTATTTGGATAAACAGAAAAGTTTTCCCACCAGGCTAAGGCTACAAAAGCCATTTCAAAGTACAAACTACAGCTTCAACTGGCTTTACAATGATGAGCAGAGAAAAACAAAGGACCCTATTGGAATTGGGATATTCCTATTTTGTGTCCTCTTATAGACATATTGGGATTTGCATTCAGTTTTATATTTATAGGTTGCTGTTCAGATTGTATTGCATTATGATTATTATAGGTTGTGAGAAACCTATAATGCCCAATATACTAAATGTTATGCATTAAGCCATCTCTGTAAAAAAAGAAGATTTAGGAACAGAACATACTCACTTTTCAGTTCACCTAAAGTTCAGAAACCAAAACTTTTAGTGCAGATCTTCTGGGTTCCTTGCAGAACTAGTTTATCCTGATATCCTCTTAGAAGATTGAGCAGTGACACAGAGGGCAGCAGTATGAGCCAGTAAGAACTGTATTAGACCCAGAAAAATGAAGATCTATTCATTTCTAAGGTCTATTTATTAGTTTTTTTACCCAAGGTTCACACACACATCACTCATTTTTCCAATAGACTCCAACTAAAATATGTGTGATTTCTGGGGGAAAATTGTGTGTATTTTGGGTAAAATCGTTAATAAACTACCTAGAATATGTGGCTGCTTTAGGATCACACACCGATTTGTACAAATGTTATCCTTACATCAACTTAATTTTCAGTTCATAAACTTTCTGTAAGCTGCTTGTATTACAAAAAAAATTTACTTTTAATAATGTAACCCTAACAGTTGTAACTTTAAAATCCCTATCAGTGTTTTCCAAACATAACTTAGACATCTAAAACCATAACAGTCTCTGCAGTGCCATATTTTTTTATTATAACCTCTTGTCTATATCACCTACATTAAAAGGATTTCATTTTGCACAATTCCACCTGCAAGCTCCTACCATTTTGTTATAAAATGTCTCCCCTGCCATTGGCATCTAAAGCAAGAGTAAGTGACTATTTACTAAAAAAGCAATGCTGCACAGTAATTCCGGGCCCTGCATTGATCTACTTACAAAGACGCAAGTACCATTATAAAAATTATAAAATGAAATGGTTACAGTTGTAAATATGTCTGGACAATATCAAGCTATATTCAAGTATATGTCTGGATGAACTATGAAATAACCCAGCATTGCTGAAAGATGTGCATCAATCATACAGAAAAGAACCATTATATAATCCTATTGATATTTTCTTCATAGTGCATACATACTTGTGTGCTCGGATCCTATATGTATTTGTTAATGAACAGTGTATTTGTTAACAGTGTATTTGTTAATGAACAGTGGCACCTTAATCATCTTTTTACCCTAATTAGAAAAGAAAAAGTCAGACATGTATAACCCATCTGGAAAATGTTCCCTCTGTCTGAAAGTAATTTATTATTTCCCATCAATATGCCATAGACCACCTACTGTACATACCAATAAACTGGCAAACATCAAAGTCCTACATCTTTATCCTAAAATAGTAATTTTTATAATATACATCAAAGAGCTATCTTCTACCTTTACCCCTTGCATTTAGCTTAGACCAGCTTCTCAATGCCACATTATTCCTGAAAATTCTTGACATGTGAAAAATAAAATTTGTTTTTTTCTCCAGTGGCTAAAGCTTTCACTAACACACATTACAGCTGTGTCCGTTCACAAAGAACAATGACAAACCTATTATAAATAAGCACAAAGCAAAACATTTACTTGCATATGTTTGCATCATCTATCAACAGTGAAATCTATTAACTTATTTTGGCAAATGTTCAAAAAAAAATGAAGAATTCCATTTGTATTTTTTTTTACTATTTTTACATTGCAAGGTAACAATAAACATTCAACATGCCTTTGTACAAGGTTGTGACTTGGTTACAAATTAACAATAACAATGCACAGAAAAAGAAACTTTTTTTTTTGTTTTGTTCTCTGTTAATTACCCCCGCAAGTTTGTTTTTAACTTTTCATCTTCAGTGTGGCACCGTGAGCCATTCCTCGGACTTAAGAAGCAGGGAAGTCCCTTGTCTACTCGACTTTCTAGTGGCCTTCGGGTTTACTAGACTTGGTTTCATGATTGACAGATCCCGAAAGCCACGGGGAGACAGATCTTGAACTTGTTTGCTTAGCCATGCTGTAGTGGCTAATTACAGTGTAAAACCTTCCTCGTGAGTTTGAATCTTGTGCAGAATAGTAGGCATCCAAGGAGGATGGTATGCATCTCTTATGCTGCAATCACAATAGACAGAACATCATGTTTGACAATTTGTTAGAAATAAATAACAATTCTAGTCATTGAGCTGCATACACCAGCACATTACTGTATGGTCTATATTATGTCTGTAGTCCCATGACTGATGTCCAGTCCACCTCCAATATTGTACAAGCCCTTGCTAACCCCTTTATCTGCCTGTGCTTTAGAGTAATGTATTATCATAGTCTGCAGCAGAAGCACAGATCAACTTTCAGAAGCTCAGTTCACCTTGTATCTCTTGCCTCAACAGCCTTCCAGCCTCCTAATCTCTAGAGGAGAAACAGAGGAAGGACTCTGTGAGAAGGGATACAAATAAATTATGCTGTAGAGTTATGGGGCTTTGTGGCTTCTGCTGTGCACTATGAAGATGAACTGTTCCACAGTGCGTACAGCTACCAAGGTCAGCATATTTAATACTCACATACTACATTACTACGTTAAATATTTATAAATTATTGAATGTCCATAGCCTGGCCACACTTTCACTTTAAGACCAATTACATCCCTAACAGCATAAACCAATGATATTTATCTAAAAAGATTATTTCTCTCTCTTTATAAATTGTAACATTGTTGCTAGAGAATTGATGGAAGGCAGATATATTCCCAACAGGTTCTGGTCATACTTCAAGACTGAGGGAACTGTTAATTTTTGGTAAGAGCTGGATAGGGCTCCTTGGGATGAAGTGAGGGAAGAGATGGGTAGATCCCTATGCCATTTGTTCTGGCTTTGGACTATATGACAAGGCAAGATTAGATGGTGGTCTGTGCAAAGAGTTTAGTGCTCAAACAAACAGTATTTATTTTGGTCGTTTGCCTATGAAAGGAAACACAAGGTGAATTTTCCTGCTGACATTTTTTTT
>NC_092859.1:68865802-68874920 GCF_032062135.1 Pyxicephalus adspersus
GCTTTAACCCCGCGTTTTAAAGCCTCAGGTTAAATGCTGGGGAAAATGTCCGTGTAGATGTCCCTATGCAGGCATTAAATGCACACACTCACTAAAAATTTAATTTCTTTTTTGTAGTCAATATATTAACCCGAATAAGCAAGCATTGATTAAAAAAAAAAATTCAAGTAATAGTGATCCCAGTATAAAAATATTAAAATGCAAAGCTGAATAGTAACATGTCAATAAAACATTTGTTTTTCAGTTCTAATTTCTCATTTTAGTTTGTATGCAGTGATGATAAAATCAGTTGTGTTTGACATATGAGCTTGACTTCTTTTTATGGCAGATGGATATACAGTCAACCCCACATTATCTGTATGGTTCTTTGGTACCCATAAGAACTGTGCTGGTATTTTGAGAAAACAACCCCAGCTGTCCCCCTTTCTTTGAATAATCTCCCTCTAGGGCTTAGGGGCTATTTAATTAGAAAGCTAATATGCTCATGCTTTTTTGCCATCCTAATACCAATCTATATTCTTCAAGACTCCTCTATGATCCTCTGAATTTATTAGGAGAGGAACTAGTTACTATGCATTCATTGAATAAAATAGAGACTCAATAGAGACTCAATAAAACTCATACTGCTCAGTCAAGTTAGATTGACACTAATGGAAAATACAATAAAACATGTTGTACTCACAATATGTAACTTACTGTTCTTACTCTGATTTCCTCTGTGCTGAGCATTTAACCTGTCAGCACAACATACTCCTGTCTCACACCTAATGAGGACCTGTGTTCAGATTATGGATTTTCAAAAACGTGTACTTTCTTAAGATGCAGTAGACTACCGTAAAAACAAATGATTCATAAATTCTGTAGCTGGTGGCACTGTGGGGAAATTCATCCACAAAGTTCAAGGTTTTCTTTCAGTTTTCTTTCAGTCAGCTCACACTTTTAGTATGATATGGCTACTTTCCAGCCTTCTAATCTTTATTCTAAACACTGATCAAGTGTTATAAGAAAGCGGAGCAGGGTTAGAGCTCCAGAGAAAGAATCAACAGACTTCAGTGCTTCTGGTGTGTCATTTGATATCCAATTCCAGTCTGCACTGGAACTCCAATTTAACATTAGTTCACTCATTTCTAGCTACTAGTTTTTTACATTGATTTTCTTGCATTTTAAGAAAAGATATGTTATTATGATATGTATTCATTAAAGTTTCTAAACCTATTACATCACTAGACAAAAAAAATTGAAAGCTTTCATTATTTTTACAAAGGTAGTTTGTGCATACCTTGTAGACAAATCCATCTGGGCAGCTGTGATCATATGTGAAGGCTTTGTACACCACAAGGAACACTATGCAGGCAAGGAATGCAAGTGCCAAGCTTATGAGGATTGTGACCTGGAAGGAAAAGAAAGTAAAATATTATGCTCTTTCCATGATGTAAAAAGCTTGCTTTTGTGAAAAAAAGGAAAGATGTTGTACTGTCACATTCAAGATAAAATTATTGGGTCATTTTGAAGTATGTGTTTGGCAAATACTTCAATGAAAAAGATGTTGTTTTCAAGTGGCTGTTTTGCCCATGGGATAGAAAAAAGGGACATTACGGTACAGAAAACATTACAATCAATAGGAGGAAATTGACAGCTTCCCTCTTGCACAGCCAAGGAATGAAGACAAGTAAGCATCATTAGGGCCTGAGTGTTCTTTCTGATCTTCCTGGAACCTGACATCACCTCTTTCTTTGCAGGGCCTTTTGATAATGCACCATGAATTAAATTACACAGAGCATCTCAAGGTTTTCAAAGGATAGAAAGCTTTTCAAAAGGGTTTGTGCTTTCAGCCCATCTGCTCATGAGCAGAAAATGTTCTTTAAATCTTTCAATTAGGAGGTCATATAGGCCTAGTCAATCCACCCCTAGCACAAAAAAAGTCACATTCTTGCCCTAATAAGCCATTAAAGAGCACCTAGCCAGCTCCTGAAATGCATTTTAGATTCATTTACCTTAACCAGAACCATTACTGTTCCTTTTAGAAAAGTCACAATGGAGCAGGGACAGTATAAGTGCCCAACGGGCATTTGGTTGCTCTCCCAGACCCCTAGTCTACCAGCCATTATTACCTCCTTGAAACAGGTACTGTATATTATAGGGCTCAGGGCTGTTTAGGGCTTAGAAAACTGATGACAAGGGGGTACTTGTTTTACCAGAAGTGGCTGGTAACCACTTCTGGTAATCAGCCACACAGTGGCTACAGTGACTGGTAACCAGCCAGTGTAACCAGTGTGCCCCAAACCTTCTGTAAAAAAAACAACACTGCACTTAAATCTGAAGCAGTATTGGCAGTCCCATTGCAATATGTCCTCTTTATTCCTGCTGACAACTAAAAAGTTTGGATTTTCTCTTATGCTTAGTCTTGGTGACAGTGGTCACTGCTACAAATAGACAGAGTAAAGCAGTTTTTTTGATATATTTGTAGGTATATGAAGACAATGATGTTCCCTTATTTGCTTCCTGCCTAGGAGGAAATAAATAATATAAATCAGAAATAACATAGACAAGCTTGACACTACATGCTTAGAAATTCACAGTTGTGTTGTCATGTCAAGAGAACAGTAGGAGAACACTATATTTCTGGTACATACACAGTTACTATTCTTTACTATTTGGCTTTGTAAACATAGTACACATGCTGAACTACAATTATCAGACAACTATTGTCATGTACGAAGAGACATGACCACTAGGTTGCGGTCCTTGGGCACACCAAGGTGGGCAAAACACAGTACCAAAGCAAGGTAAAAATAGGGAATAACTCCTATATTATTGAAATCATTTTCAGCTAATTTGTTTCTGACCCAGTTACTCAATCACATGTGAAAGTTTAAAAGAGGTGAAGATCAAATGATACTTATCATTAGCTTTTAGCCAACACATCTAGTTTCATCTGAATTCTTTGTCTGGAAAAGTAATTAGAGATATTTTATCTCTTATTTTGGCCTGAAGCAACTTATTCACCTTTTATTAAGCAATTTTGACTTGAGTTCTGTTCTGCTCTTAGCACCCCATAATTGATTTTTCATTTCAATATACATATATAACACTACACTCCTGGACAGTGGCCAATGCCTAGAAGCATGTGGAGAATAAGAGGTCATGCACTTCTCTATAGAATTCAACATTAGAATTAAATATTAACATTTCAATGGGGGAGAAACCATTTTATGAAACGATCCAGTAAAACCACTTAGACTGTTAAACAGCTGGCTTTTTTGTCCTTCCTGTAAAGCTAGCAGGTTTCTTCTCATTACTAAACTACAAGGCAAAATGTTATAATCAAGATCATAGACCATGATAATTTTTCAACTAATCACCATCATATATGGTATAACAAAATATATATACAGGGCTAAAGCATAGCTATTACTCCTGCACATCCATAGGTTGCTGGGATGGAGGCCTGAAGCAGCATGGGCAATCATGGTGGCATCGCTTGTCGCAAGCAATCCTTCTAGTGGACTACATAACTGCTTCTGCTGCCCATGTTTCCATGTTGCCTGTGGCTGCCAGGCATGTTGCTTTCAGTATTTTTTTTATTCACAGCTGTATGTCGGGCCATAAACAAAGCCTAGACAATTATGCTGCTCCCCATCAGCACCACACTCTCCACACTGGCATGACCCAGGACATTAGGAAATGAGGGGAGACAGCTAGCTATGCCAAAAAAGTATATGATTTTGTGTGTGTTTAAGTATCTATTAAAAGTGTATGTGCGTGTGTGAGCACTAGAAGTGGGTTTAGAAGTCACAGTCACAACATTATATATACATTTTGTTGAATTACATATTGAATGAAGACAGATATAAAAAATGTCTCTGTTGTATTTACTAAATGTAACTTTCAACATCCAAGTGAAAGATATATTACTAAAAGTTCAGTAAAAGATCAATACAGGATCACTGGGATAAATAATCACCTCCCTCCTAAAAAAAACATTTGTAAACTCAATCGTCCTAATGACCTTCTTCATTGCACACCAAGCTTCCACCTGTGATCAGTTGCAATCATTTTGATTAGTTCAGCATAAAATCAGCTATTCCTAGAGCATTCCAGTGTTTGGTACTGCCATCTGTAATCAACTATGAGTATCAAGACATTGTCAAAAGATCTCAGAGATACATTTATGGTCAGGTACAAGTCAGGAAATTCCTTAGAAGTACAGTAAAATCTATGATTAAGAAGTGGAGAGTACTGGTACAAGGGCCACAATGTACAGGACAGCTATGGGTGGTCATTGTGTGCATGTGACAACACTATCATAAGTGTGCCACAAATTTAACTTGTATGGGAGGGTTACAAGAAAAAAAAACATTGCTCAAAAAAAGGCTACATTGAGCTTTACCATAACGAACCTTGATCATTTTGAGGCCAAGTAGAAAAAGGTGTAATGGTCCGATGAGATTTGACCTTAACATTTGCCCGTACTTTTGGCGAAAAAAACAATATATCTTATTATTCAAAAAACACTACACCTACAGCATGGAGGTGGTATTGTCCTGGTTTGAGGTGGTTCTGTGCGGTAGGGATTGTGGCGTTTTGTCAGAATCCCTAAAAAAAATGAATGGGAAAATACTTAAAAATTCTTGAGGAAACCTGTCAATAGGAAAAAGCTTCAGCTTCCAACAAAACAATGACCAAAGTACACACTGTGGCTGAAAAAAAAGGCGGAGAAAAAGGTGAATACCTTTACATGACCTAGCCAGAGCCAATACTTACACCCTATTACACCAATTACTTCATTCATCAGTCCATAGCACATTGTTGCTAAAGGCCAGGTTTCTGTTGTTATGTTTCGTAGCATAATGTAGTCTTGAATTAATATTATTTTAGGACATCAAAAGCATTTTTCTGACACATCTCCCATACACTCTAATTTTGCATTTATTTTTTGTAGATACATGCAGTTTAAAGCAAACTGCTTGAAGAATTATCTGCAAGTAAAAGATCAATACAGGATCACTGGGATAAATAATCACCGCCCTCCTAAAAAAAACATTTGTAAACTCAATCGTCCTAATGACCTTCTTCATTGCACACCAAGCTTCCACCTGTGATCAGTTGCAATCATTTTGATTAGTTCAGCATAAAAACAGCTATTCCTAGAGCATTCCAGTGTTTGGTACTGCCATCTGTAATCAACTATGAGTATCAAGACATTGTCAAAAGATCTCAGAGATACATTTATGGTCAGGTACAAGTCAGGAAATTCCTTAGAAGTACAGTAAAATCTATGATTAAGAAGTGGAGAGTACTGGTACAAGGGCCACAATGTACAGGACAGCTATGGGTGGTCATTGTGTGCATGTGACAACACTATCATAAGTGTGCCACAAATTTAACTTGTATGGGAGGGTTACAAGAAAAAAAAACATTGCTCAAAAAAAGGCTACATTGAGCTTTACCATAACGAACCTTGATCATTTTGAGGCCAAGTAGAAAAAGGTGTAATGGTCCGATGAGATTTGACCTTAACATTTGCCCGTACTTTTGGCGAAAAAAACAATATATCTTATTATTCAAAAAACACTACACCTACAGCATGGAGGTGGTATTGTCCTGGTTTGAGGTGGTTCTGTGCGGTAGGGATTGTGGCGTTTTGTCAGAATCCCGAAAAAAAATGAATGGGAAAATACTTAAAAATTCTTGAGGAAACCTGTCAATAGGAAAAAGCTTCAGCTTCCAACAAAACAATGACCAAAGTACACACTGTGGCTGAAAAAAAAGGCTGAGAAAAAGGTGAATACCTTTACATGACCTAGCCAGAGCCAATACTTACACCCTATTACACCAATTACTTCATTCATCAGTCCATAGCACATTGTTGCTAAAGGCCAGGTTTCTGTTGTTATGTTTCGTAGCATAATGTAGTCTTGAATTAATATTATTTTAGGACATCAAAAGCATTTTTCTGACACATCTCCCATACACTCTAATTTTGCATTTATTTTTTGTAGATACATGCAGTTTAAAGCAAACTGCTTGAAGAATTATCTGCAGAGTCTGCAATTTTAGGGTTCTAATTGGCTTTTAACGGTTACAGCTCTTTGAGCATTGCCCTTTACCCATTTTACTTAGAAAGCCAGGCTGTGATACTTACATATGTTTCATATATTTTGAAAAGATTATACATTGATGTATGTCAATAGAACAAAATATAAATGTACTGGTTGTTCCTGCCTTTACAGTTGTAAAGTTGTGCCCTTGTATTCTACCATTGCCTTAGGACAAGCACACTGCAGTATGCAGCACAATGCTGGTTCTGATTAAACACAGCAATGCTAACATAAAAGGCTAGAACTCACAGTTCAACTTTAACTTTTAAGGTGTGTTTTAAATTTTAAGGCTCCTGTCAAGCATTTAAATTGTATAAAAAAGACGAAAGACATTACCTATTGTTTAAAAAGTACAAATATATACAAATATAAATTGTTTAAACAATTCAAATATAATTTGATTGTGTCATAGCAATAAGGGTTAGCAGAAGTAGCAAATGATACTGTTCTTTCAGGTCAGGTTCCTATGTCAATTTAGGAATACATCTTCTCTCCTTACTGCATCAATGGAAGCATAATAACAATATAGATAGTAGAGAGAATAGGCTTTCATGTTTGTATGGTGATACATATTTACATGTTGGACTTGCTTAGGGTCTCTGGTTTACATGTATATTGGATAGGGAATATGTTAAGGTATATACTACTCAAATCCTGTCTAATAAACATCTGCAAAGAGTAGATATGTTATAGGAAGACCAGTAAACCAATAATAAGTAGACAAGTAATCCAATACCATGTTACCTTTAACAAAACTTCCTTTTGGTTTTGGTAAGGTCTCAACATATAACCACATTGCAAAAAGCAATGGTCTGCGATTTTTACTTGTTTAGGTCATTTACGAATAAATGTCTGAGTATGGGTGACCTAGGTTTTTAAAAAACAAAAAACAAAAATGAACTATAAACATTTAACATTTCCAATAAACTTTTCCAAAAAAAGTATGATAAGCAATAGTCTGCTGTGAAAATGGTTGCAAGATAAAAGGAGACAAATATCAGAACAGACAAATTGCAATTCTAAATCTTCCATTAGGGATGATCATTTTTCTATATGTTCTCTATATCCCCTATATTACTTTTCTAAGTAGCAGTTTAAAGTCACATAGCTTGACTGAATGAAAGCTTTCTTCTTGCAAGAAATTTGCCTAAATATATGTAGTCCTATAGATGTATTACATCAAAACAGGTTTGAAGCATTTCTAACAATGAATAGGACAAAATGCTCTCCCAGCTTAATCATGTGAAAGTTTACAAAAACAGGTCCCCTTTAAATTACTAAAATATTTATTTAATTGCTTTAACTGAAAATAATATTTTATCAGTTGTTAACACAGCCATTTTTATCGAAGACTGACTTTTGGAACCACAAGTGAGTTAGCTTGTTCAACTGCAGGCCAGGTAATCAGAAATGTTAATAAATGCATTTTTACTTTTAGGAAAGAATACAATTTGGCTAAGCTTCTTTTGTGCTAAGTCAAACAAATGTTCCAGAAGTGTTAATCTGTCCTCCCGCACTTTGAGTAATGATACTGAAAAAGTACAGTACAATATGTCTAAAAAGGGTAAGGGGAAACCTGTCATTAATCTTAACACTCACTGTAAAAAATGATGAAAATTGAGTTTTCCCTAAAATGAATTTAGTTAGTATGAATAATATAATCCAATTGTGCCATGCATTCACAATGAATATAGCATTTCTAATTAAACCTTATACTTACATCACACACACTCATTAAAACAAATTGCTTTATATTATTCTTAATGATTATTTCAACTTACCTTTGATTCCCCTCAAACAATATTATAAAAGATTTAAAGAGGATTACATTCCTTATTTTTGGATACAATAGGCAAGGAATATAGGCTCAGAGATCCACCCTCACTTACATTACCAGTAAGAATGGTTTTATTACACTGGGGGTAATTTTGCAACAGGGATGCAGGCATAAATAAAAACCTGATGGGGTTTGAGTTTTTTTCAACTCTACTTAAAATTATTTTAATTTCTTTTTATGCTTTTTTTTTATTTTACTTTAGTTTCTGTCTTGTGGAACCATTGTCACTAGTTCTAATGATTGCTTACTCTATCCAAAACTGAAAAATATTATTGTGGCTAGTTGCAAACATTAAAATGCTCTTGAATAGAAGGTCACTGCAGCTTTAAAGGGGGATACAGCTGACACATTGACCATGAGTTGACAGACTAGCTGGCTATACTAAAGTACACAGCAAGGAGAGTATTCTGCAAATGGTCTTAACACACAACATTTTGATGGAATCTGTATTTCAATCAAATGGTCTACGGTGAATAAAATGTAGTTTAATCGCCTGCTACTGAAGATCACTAATGGCTGACGAACACTAGAATACAGGGAATGTTCAAGATTCATTTGCATTTCACTCCATTTGCAGCAGAGCGCAAACAGACAACATGCAAGCTCTATGCAACAACATTACACACAAGCAAATCAAGTAAACATGTCCTATCAACTTGCATCAACCAACATGTTCTGCTGCACATAAACTGGTTTATGCAAATAGGTTGCTTGCATGATCGAGCTAAAAAGCATACCAGAAACAGGTTACCTGCTTTTTTTTTTTTTAAATAAGCCAAAGACATTTCCAAGACAACATTTGTATGGGCAAATGCTAGATAAGAAAACAATAGGAACCCCTTTAGGTTCATTTTAACTTAGTGCTCACCAGTAGCATACACAGTACCTAATTTCATTTCTGTTGCTCTGTTCAGCAGCTGAGAATTAAGGGAAATCCTGTGTGAGTCACTCGAGTCTGATGTGACCACAGCCTGTCCATTGCCAGGCGCTACAAAATGGTTTTGGTCTACAGAATACAGAATGTTTCCTCTTTTTTCCAACTTTTAGTCTGTGTTCACTTACAATAGAAGTCACACAATAATTAGGTGCTAAGTAAAGAGGGATGGATGTTGAAAGCATTTTAAAAATTTGGCATACAGCATGTACTTCAACTGCATGACCTGTAACCAGGGATACCACC
>NC_092859.1:68875177-68883466 GCF_032062135.1 Pyxicephalus adspersus
GTACCTTTGCATTTGATTTGTATTTGTAATGTGTGTACCTAAAAAAATCCCTTTTTTGGTTTGGTAATTCAAACTTTTTTGGGTGTCATTGGTGCCAAAGCACAGAAGTGTCTCACTCCCCCGATCCCCCACCACTTGGTTGGTTCTGATTGTGTTCTGATATCATCTACCTGACGGAGTGTCATGCATGTGATCCACACATGCTCCAACCATTCTGTACTGAGGAAGCACTTTCCCACTACAAATGGATCTCCATTGTATGATTCATCCCTGCCTGACTATAGTGACATGGTTACTTTTGACAACAAAACCTCCATTTACTACCAGCTGTTTAAAGTTATGTAAGTATCTGAGCCCATGCCTCGTGATCTAAGCTGGGTCAGGGACACACACAGGTGGGATCCTGGGTTAGATTTTGCAACTGTTTACAGATTTGGCTTTTCCCTACCCCTTGAAGGAGACGACGTCTGTAGTCTGTAATCATATTTACCTACACTTTGGACTCTACACTAGCATTGAATAGGGCCAACTCTTGTATATTGTCAACTGTTAATCCTGAAAGCCCAGCTCAAGGTTACAGATGACTTAGTGCAGTTTGTAGGTGACCTTGAACCTCTTCAAACTCTGGGTCTATAACATCACTACAGTGTAGTAGTGCACAGTAACATCTGTTATGCCATTTTGCAATGCAGTACCATTTTAAACAGTAAAACAATATATCTTTGAAACCTGCCAAAAATGCTGCATAGTTTAGTTTTTATCTGCTGTGGTGCATTAGGCAGTCAATTTAAATGCCCCAATGCAACAAGTGTTGACATGCAGATCAGTGCATACTAATGTGTTTACTAAAACAAAGACTAAGTTAAGCCTCAAAAGAAAGTAATACAAATCTTTAGGTCTGCATAGTTACTATATATTACTAGAAATAAAATATATATCGGTTCCAGCATGATCCAAATTGTGACTTGTTCTCCTAAGTAAATCACTATTCAGCTATCACACTATAAAGTACTTTAAAACAGATTTTCATTTAACACATTTCTTTTTGAATTTTGTATTTTGCCTGAAGTTGTCTAACATTTAGGAATCCGAAAAGTATACTCAGCAGGCAAGAGTTTCAGAATTCTGTACATGACTTTATGATTCAGATGGTGAGAAACACAGGTAATTGAATCTATGCAGTACATTTCACATGTACCAGCTGGAGTGCTGCTAAATTTTGTTTCTTTCTCCTTTGTTCTAGGCTGAGCCTTTATCAGGTTGGGCTGGCATACAACCTGATGATCACACTGTGTCTCACACAGCAATCTCCAGCACCCACAGAATCGATTCATCATTTTTTTAGCTTTCATCTGCCAACTTGAAACAAAATAAAGACAAAAGCTGAAAACAGTGCCCATTTTTTTCCACTGGCATCCCAACACCCAGAGTAAGTCATCTACACATTTATTTTGCAGTTTGGATGCCAGGATTGGGATCTTTGTAACAGAACTATAAACTGAAAGATAATGCAGATACAATTATTTCTGAAATACATTTCAGGAGAATTATAAATATATTATGATATTATAAATATCAAGAGAATTATATAACCCAAAGAAGGAATTATTGTGGTGCTAAGTGTGTAATTTAAAGGTTTATTTGTTGAGGAGAATATTCTTGGACACAGATGCTCTGCTCCGTTTGTGTCTCATTGATATGCACAATCTTTCTCTGCATGCCTAATAAGCAAAAAAATGCCAGGAATGTGAAGAAGATACTGTCATGAGTTACACACACACAAAAACATACATATGGTAGTACACTGAATATGCAAATGGAGAAGTATGGGCTGTAGTGTTTAAAACCTGTCTGTATTAGGAGCAAATAAATTGATTTTGTTTCCTTTACAAAATATGACATTTCTTGAGTATTTAGAAAGTGCTATATCTATTTAATGTTCATTTATATTGTTCACAGATATACAGCATGCATTACTTGTTTGCTGGCTGTGGAAGAGTTTGATAAAGATAATCTACTCAAAGCACATTTAGCATTGTGCATCATAAATATATTTTTTATAATAAAATAGTGTTTTCGCTAATTGTATTCTTCATTGTTGCATCTCAATGCATGCATTCATCCATCAATGACTGCATGGCATTTCTCAGGATGGAATTTCCGATAATGACAAGAGTAGACAATGCCTGTATAATGTTTGTGTGACGTGTGGTCCCCCTCAGAATCCCTTGTAACTCAATGAAAGTGAAAGATCACAAATGGGAGACAGGGACACATAATTGTTATCCTATACCAGCAAATATCTAAAGAATCCCCAGGTTTCAAACTATTAAAAATTAATTTTGAATGATATTGAATGATAAAACGTTTGTGAAATTCAGGTGACCTGTAGGTTGCCCATATAATTTAAAAGAATGGATAATCATATTACCTTTTGGACATGGATGGTAAAATCTTACACAAATGTGTAATCTATTCGATCTAAAAAAAATGTGAGCAATATGTGTTAATAGTTTGAAAACTATCATACAGTCCCAAAGTATGGGAGAAGGAAAAAATACATAAATCAGGGATTTTGATTGGCCAAGGTGAGTGTATATATTTCTGAAATCATCATACAACAGTTATGGTCATACAAAACAAGTACAAAAAAATAGAGCAAACATAATGTATTATTGTCTCGTTTTATACTCTCTTTTTATATACGCGTTTCGCCTAAAGTGGCTTGTGTGATAACCGCGGTAATTTGGCTGGTAAGAAATAATAATGTAATATCATAATTAGTGAGGGTAATAGTCTCATACAGTGTTGTACTGTAGTAAAAAAATCAATGAAAATAGGTTGGATAAGGAAGAAGGTAGGGTTAGAGGTTCCACCTCTGTTCCTGTCCTTCAAAAAAACACTGCAGGAGAGTTTCCTGCATCAACTGGGGATATACCTCTAACCGTACCTTCTTTGCCTTATCCTACCTATACTTACCCCCAACAAGGCATTGGATTGTCTGGATGTTAACCCTTGATGAACAAGTAAGAAAAGTTGGTGGTACACCTACCTTTTAACCATTTGAGTTATATTATCAGTGGCCCAAATGGCAGCTACATGTATGATCCTGGATGAAACAAAGACCAGCACAGAGGCCTCCAGATTCACAAAATTTACTATCCTGACCTTGGCCAACTATAACGCAATACTTTGTACATGACATTGTGTGGTGTAACTTTCACCACATGATTCAGAGATTTAAAATCAGTAAAATTACCACCTTTCCATATACTTATCAGTATCAACCTATTACACTGTTCTTCTGTTAGAAAGTTGGAGGTATGCTCTGGTATATATAATCCAGCAGTCAATGATCAAAATCTATTATGAACAAAAAATATATTATGGGGGCATTTTGCCATTTTGGACTAATTTACTTTTCCGATGCTGTCGTGCAGAAATGTTGTAGATAATCACTATTTAACAAAACTATACATTTCACGCTTGTATTTATGTATTTAGAGTCAAAACGATGTTGTCATTAGCTTTATTACACTTATTAAATAGGCAGCGCTAATACAGGTCCACCTATGACCTCAGTTATGGATCAACATTCACATTAACATCACAATCAACTTGAAATTCACACTATAGCTATGTGAGAAATGTCAAGTCATAATTTACACAGGTTCTCTGCTGTGTGGAAGATTCAAGCAGTGCTTGGCTCAGGGCAATGTACAGAGAAAGAATGAGGGCAGATAATAACCACCCAGTAATCAAAACCACTCAATCATTTTAGAATAAGCGTGTCAGTGGCTGGCAGGCTGTTGGCCACACAGAAGGTGTCATAGGTGTCAAAGAAAAAGGATATAAAAAAAAATCAACGATCAGCATTTGTCTTTAAAGTGTACCCTAGATATATAGTTCCTGTTCTGCAACACAATGACTGCAAAATGCAGCAGCTCTTTCCCCTAACAATAAATAGATTGCATCTGGCCAGATCTACCAAGAGATTATGCCAAATTAAAAGAGCAATTCTTCCAGGCATGAAGTTTAGTCAGTCCTCCCCCTCCCTTCTTCTCATGCATATTATCAAATAACTGCTGTTGTTCTTGGAATATTTGTGAGCACTGCATGCAAATGTTCCCTTAATGTGGCTTAGCTTTATTTATTTATCAGTTAGGAATGCTGATTTGTGCTATACTGTGAAGGAAAAAAATAGCAGCCAGCTAATCACTTTTTATTTCATTAAAGATTACAATGTGGGTTCAACAGGTTTTAAAGTGACCCTGCCATTACAAAATTATTTTAAACTAACACCAGCCTATAAAAGAAAAGCACCTACAATTAGGTCTATAAATATGTGGACAGAGACAACTTTTTTCTAATTTTAGTTCTGTACATTACCACAATTAATTTCAAATGAAACAACTCTAATGCAGTTAAACTGCAGACTTTCAGCTTTATTTCAGTCAGTTGAACAAAAAGATTGCATAAAAATGTGAGGAACTAAAGCCATCCTTAAGCTGCAAAAACAGAAAACACCCATCTGAGAAATTGCTACAATATGAGGAGTGGCAAAATCTAGTTTGGTACATCATGAGAAAGAAAAAGCACTGGTGAACTCAGCAACGCCAAAAGACCTGGATGTCCACGGAAGACAACAGTGGTGGATGATCGCAGAATCATTTCCCAAGTGAAAAGAAACCCCTTCACTACAGCCAACCAAGTGAACAACACCCTCCAGGAGATAGGCGTATCGATATCCAAGTCTACCATAAAGAGAAGACTGCATGAAAGTAAATGTGTTAAAAAAAGGCTTTAGTTCCTCACATTTTTATGCAATCTTTTTGTTCAACCCACTGAATTAAAGCTGAAAGTCTGCAGTTCAAATGCATCGTTGTTTCATTTAAAATTAATTGTGGTAATGTACAAAACCAAAATTAGAAAAAAGTTGTCTCTGTCCAAATACTTATGGACCTAATTGTATACTTACCTTTTTGGTTGCTGCTCTCTAGCTGGCAAAGGACTCAACACTTCTGGTCAACTATCTGTTCTCCCTGACTAGCAATGTGGTTCTTTCCGAAGCCTTGTATTGACACCCAAGATGGTAAAACATAGAATATTAAGTATAAATGTTCTTCCTACAGGCTTAGGTTAGTTTAAAATTGAAGTGGTGACAGGATCACGTTAAAGAAAGTGAGTCCTGCATCTACATTAAGACACATTATTTCTATTGACGTATTGTAGAGTTGGTGTTCGAATTCGGGGTGTCCTTATATTCGACCCGAATATGGCTGTTCGAATTCGGATAGACCCAACCCCGAAAATCACGAGATTCAACTGTAAAAATTCGGGGGGAAAAATTGTAAAACTGTGTTTAAAAAAAAATAAAAATTATTTTATAGTAATTTATTGATTGTTTGTGTTTTTTTAACTAACTTTTTTTTTTACAGGTTTTCCCACAATGACAATATGATTCTTATGGCTGTGCAGCTGTGGGAATCCTCCTGTCTTTGCGGGATCTCAGGGCACTATAAGTGATGAATGGGGACTTGTCCCTACTCATCCCCTGTAGTGCCCAGAGATTGTAGTGGAAGTGCAGAGGTAATCTGCAGTTCAGTTCCACTGTGACATCACGTGGGAAACTGAACTGCAGACCTCTGCAGTTCCACTACAATGTCCAGGCACTACAAGTGATGAATGGGGACTTGTAGTGCCCTGTATTCTTAGATAGAGAATCTCTATCCAAGAATTCATAGTAGAAGCACGGCAACAGCGATTGCTGTTGCAGCGCTGTACTATGTATCCTTGTCCCCATTCACCACCTGTAGTGCCCTGTATTGCTGTTGCAGAGCTGTACTATGTGTTTTTGGATAGAGAAACTCTCTCCAATAACACATACAAATAGTAAAGGGCTGCAAGAGCAATCTGATTGCTCTTGCAGCCCTTAACAGACCCGGAATTCTCGCACCATTGACTTCAATGGTGTTTGAATTCAGCATTTAATCACCCGGAGAATTTCTCACTATTCGAATAGCTGTCGAATCGAATAGTGAGCTCTTTGACCAACACTATCGTGTTGTAGTTTTTTTTGTTGCAAACATTACATACAGAATTTTTTTATAGAATATAATTCTGATCTCATATGATTGTGTTGCTTTTCATGTAATTGGTATTATCTGCTAATGTAGTAGCATACTTATCTTTCCACATTAGCAGAAATGGAAAATTAAAATAATGTAATGAAACAGCAAGGTTGTAAAGATAAAACAAAATAGTAGGCAGATGTGACTGAAGGAAAAAGGTATTCCCAGGTTACCTGACTTAATACAGCTCAACAAAAAAGAAAAATTTCACTTGCCAAGGATTTTTCAATATATTTAGTGTATTTCAAGTCTGCTGAATCCATAAATTACATCAGTTTCATTGAATTGGCTCTAGTTCTTGTGATACAAGAATCGGAAAAGACCACTTTACCAACAACAAATGTTATATATTAATTATTATATATTTAATATAAATATTATCAATCTTTATTTACACCAATGTTTTGCATTTTATATATTAAATGTAGCATTTTCATGAAAATTTCATTTTATTCATACATTTTCTTTTGTTACAGAAATATGAGTTCTTCAAGAAGTTGTTTAAATGACCCTAATGTATCTTGCTACATTTGTGGTGAATATTCTCAGCAAAACCAGAGAAGAAACACTACAGAATCTGTGAAACAAGCATATCTTGCATATTTTGGTATAAAACTGGGGGACCAAGATAAGTATTGGGCTCCCCATATGTTATGCAAAACTTGTGTAGAGTGTCTACGCCAGTGGAAAAATCGAGAAGTGGAAAAAATGGAAAAGTTTTAAATTTGGTGTACCTATGTTATGGCGAGAGCCCAAAAATTATCATAATGATTGGTATTTTTGTGCTGTGAATGTAAAATGTTTCAATTTTTACAAGAAAAACAAATGGGAGTATCCTGATTTGGTATCAGCATGACGATCTCTGCCGCATGGTGCTGATGTTCCCATACCAGTTTCAGTACAATCCCTGATATTCCGGTATCTGACATGGAGGATATACAGAGTTTGGAGTGTAATAAAACCAGCAGTTCTCCCAAGAAGAGCTCAATGATTTAATACGTGACCTGAGTCTGTCAAAACAAGCATCTGAACTGTTAGCATCCAGGCTAAAAGAAAAGAACTGTCTGGGACCGGAAGTTAAAATAACAGTTTATAATACAAGAGAGGTGACACTCCTACCATATTTCAGTAAAGATGGAGACTTTGTGTACTGTTGTAACATCCCTGGACTATTAGCCCATATGGGAGTACCAGAATACTGAGCAGAAGACTGGCAGCTTTTCATAGACAGTTTCACTCGAAGCTTGAAATCTGTTTTACTGCATAATGGCAACTGCTATGCATCAATTCCAATTGGTCACTCAACAAAACCTAAAGTAGATTATGAAAATATCAAAATGGTCATACAAAGGCTTTGCTATCATGAACACCAATGGTCCATATGTGTTGATTTAAAAACTTCCTACTTGGACAGCAAAGTGGATACACAAAGTACCTATGTTTCATCTGCTTGTGGGATAGAAGAGCAAAGCAGGATCACTAATCATTCACCCTTCACTACACACAAATTTGGTATTAATTAAGCAATTTGTCATCTGAACAAGGATGGTGATTGTTTCAAATACATTTGTAGATTCTTCCCTGGATTGAGTACTGAAAAATTAAAAGCAGGAATCTTTGATGGACCCCAGATTTGGAAACTGATAAATGATTCAAATTTCAAAGTTACATGACTGATACACAGCAGTGCCTGTGCCTGGCACAGCTATGTCATAGTTGTCAAGATCTTCTTGGGTAACCATAAAGCACAAAATTATGAAGAACTGGTACAAAACTTGCTCTTAATCTTAAAAAAATTGAGTGCTACTATGAGTATAAAGTTACACTATCTCCATAGCCATTTGCAAAAATTTCCAGGAAACCTTGGCGATTTCAGTGAGGAACAAGGAGAGAGGTTCCATCAAGATATAAAGGTGATGGGAGAAAGGTATCAGGGCAGATGGGATAGACACATGATGGCAGACTACTGCTGGAGCCTTCAATGTGATTGTTCTGATCATCAGCATTAAAGGAAATCATACAAATGGAGTTTTTCAATTACCGTATTTTTCGGCGTATAAGACGCACTTTTTCTTGGGGGGGAAAAGTGGGTGCGTCTTATACACCGAATACATGTTAAATATAATAAAAAAAAATCATACTCATCCGATCCCGCGAT
>NC_092859.1:68884122-69088928 GCF_032062135.1 Pyxicephalus adspersus
CATTGACACAGAGTGATTAGAAGGCGATACATTGACACAGAGTGATTTTTTAGTATTTTGTTCAGAATCTTTTTTTTCTAGGTTTTTCTCGTTTAAAATTGGGTGCGTCTTATAGGCCGGAGCGTCTTATACGCCGAAAAATACGGTACTTCTTTGTGATTAGTTCTGTAAATATACTGAATAAAGAATATATTGACATTAAGTATTTCAAAAATGTTAGTTTGTATATGCAGGCATATCTAGTTTAATTTTGCTTAATTTTCATTAGTTTTCTATAAGGTTATTATTGAGACCATTATTTCAAAAACTAGCGCCAATCTAGCAAAACCAATACCATATTTGGAATCTGTGCATCAAACATAATCTAAAACAACCTTAAAAAATGTTTGTTGACCAGTGTAATACATCTATTAATGTGAGTAAGTCTGACTACAATCAATTATTTGGATCTAATGTATTTTTGTTTTAGCAAATATCTCTAGAGTCTATTATTAAATAAGAAGTGTGTAGATCCTAATGGGGACCACTTTGAGCACCTATTGTGACTGCAGAAATCAAACATGACTTAAAGCTATCTTTTGAAGTCTATATAAATCTAGTAGTAAAGCACTTTTATGCAGATATTTTTCATGTTGAGTCAAAGTGCTAGGAGGAATTTTAAGGGTGTATAGGAAGGACCTCAATGACAAGTTTTCTTCCCATATTTTTTAGGAGCACCATTTGTCTAAAGTGAATGTTAACAGGGCCTAGTAGTAATAAATAGAGATATGAAGAACCATCAAGAGTTTTTTTGTTATTTATATTTTAATATTTTAATAATATAATACATTTAGGTCTATGTAATACAAGAGTCAATCAAATGAGCAGCTAGGCAGTATTTAAGGTTGTCTAGGGGGTTAGCTTGCCAATAACACTTCCGGAAATCCTATACCATTTACTGAGCCAGATAAAGTGAAAAGTTTTTGCCCATAACCTTTTCAACTCTTTCAGTGAAATTTTATTTTGAAGAGCATGGTTTTGAAATAGTTTAACAGCTCTGATTTTGAGTGAGCCAAAATCGGACCAAATCAGGCAACACAGTGTTTCTGCCTTGACTTCAGTAACCCTATTTCATTTTATAAAGAATGTATAGCTTATATTATTTATCTCAGTAGATGAAATCTACACTCATGATTATCTAAGGAATTGATCCCTCCAGAAATATAGGTATCTCTCTTTTTAAAAGTCTAATTGAGATAATGGGTCTGATTTATTAAAGCTCTCCAAGGCTGGAGAGAATACACTTTAATTAGTGAAGCTGGGTGATCCAGGAAACCTGGAGGGGAATAAATCCATTTAGGTTTGCTGGATCACCCAACTTTACTGAATATGGTGTATTCTCTCCAGCCTTGGGGAGCTTTAATAAATAAGGCAACCTTCAAGATGGTCAAAGCAACACTCTTGTAACTGCCTGTAGAAAACAAAATAAATTAAAACATAAGAGTTGTAGGCAGATATAAAAAAAAAGATGAATGCAGTTTGTATTTCTGTATATATTAATTTAATATAGCTTTATAATGTAAACCACATATGTGTCCCAGTTTAACTTGATATCACCCTTATTAGAGTCTCTTTTCAAAGAAAACAGATTCACATTGAAATGAACTCATCACTATGACACTTCACAATGCTTGCCTGCACCTAATGATTCACTGCCATAAGTGAACAGAAAAAATGATAGTAAACATCATTGTCATGTGCCAATAAAGAAAAAAAATGAAATTTAAATTGTGTATGGTATTTTAAATAATGCAGAGGGCTATCAAAGTCATAATATTCTAGACCAGTAAAAAAAGCAGCAACTTACTATACAAAAGCAGCCAGAGATGTATAATGCTAAAATGTTTATTTAGTTTAATTTATTCTCTATCAATACATTAACCTCCATAGTTTTCCATTTACTTATACCTCATTGTGACACCTACCAACCATAATGAGAAAAGTTGGTTACAAATTGCCCGTTCGCTGCTGTGTTCTTTTGAGAATCTAACAGATTTTGTTTTTGTTTTCGTTTGTGGAATCCTTACAAATTTTACTTGAGACCCAGGAATACGACTCTTGAGGTCCCTTCCACTACTGTCAGTAGAATGAAAACCCCATGAAATGAACACTGAAGAAGCTAAATTATTTTTCACAAACCTTAAACTTGTTGCAGCTTGTAAAAGCTATATTGCTATATTTATTAAGTTAAAAAAAATTCATCTTGTCAGAAATTTTAAGCTGCCCCGTGTCTTCTGCACATTTCCTGTGTTATTGCAGAGCCTTACTAATCACTTGAATTACAACTAGGTTGCCCTAGTAAAGACTTGAGTGTGGGGGTGATTATATAGTTGCAGTTGCACCCCATTTTTACATAGGCGTAGCAGGTAAAAGAGCGGATGAAGAAGACTTCATTGGAAGCTGGGTGGTACAGTTATGCAGCTAACATAAGAGTTTAGGTCTATGTTCAAGGGTCCTCACAATGACTTATCATTGAGTTCACTGTAAGGTCTTAATATTGGGATAAAAGTTTTATATAAAAAGCCACCAAAGCCTGCTTAATTACCCAAATAATTTTACCCAATGTTCTACCTCATTTTCTAACTTTTTTAAGGTGTAGCCACTAGGGTGTTCAGCCCAACCAAGGCTTTAGTATTTAGTAAACTTTTTACCTCTCCTTCAGGTGTGCATATTTGTTTTAAGTGCCTAAGTTAGGAAGACAGCACTGGCATTAACAGAATTAGGCACATGGCTCTAAAACTAAAGCTTTGGCAGCTCCCATATATTTATTCCTACAGGTTTTTTTAAACACAATTTTCAAAATCCTATAGCTATTCATAGGTTATTATTGCTAATATTCGCTATTGAATGCTATTTTAGCAAAAATTAAATCGACTCTTTAAGAACATCAACCTTTATACGGCTATAAAGATTGACATTTGAGTGCGTCCTCTACCATATGACCCCCTTGGTTGCTATGGTAACCTTTTCCCTCCTGAACAAGTGAGTGAAATAATTGAAGAAAGTGCATATAAACTGCTGCTGCATAAGTTATGAGCACCCTGGAGAAAGAAAGTAATTAGGATTAAGACAGAAATTAAAAATATATGTCCCTACACAGAGATGTTATTAAAATCAACTTTTTATAATACACAGTAAAAGAGTCTGGACTTGTAGACTATATATACTTGTCATTTGTGTTGAGCAAATAAAGGCATGAAAATAATGGCATTACAAACACCACCAATAATAAACTAATTCTCTAGTGATTGTGTCATAAATCAATCCCCAAAACTGTAGATTATTTATTTGTGGGCCAATAATATAAAATAAACGGACCGCTTTCCCATCTTTATACAGTATTTCAGCAGAAACAGAAAACACATTAATCACTACAGTAATTTATTCATGATGGGCAATACAATTATGCTGCAAAGATGATGTTAAAAGTAGACATAATTATATTAAAATGTCTGACTCAGAGAATGATCTATGCTTTGGTCCAAAGGTTGGAGCCTTCCCACTTCCCAATCTTGTTACATATATCACCAAAGATTACCTTGTGTATCTTTTTATGGCTGGAATCAACAGAGATCCCAATGTGCAGAAAAATATATTTCCCACAGCCACACTTGTCTGATTCTACAGCTGACTATATTTTAATTCCCCGTGATGCCTACTGACACTTTCACACTGGCAATGAGGTTGTGGTATGTTTACTGCTTTCTCACACCGGGAACCGCTGCCTCTTGGGGAGAAGCTACATGTTGTATCCCCCTGTGGCTGCCCCATGGGGAATGAATTGGGGTGAATTTATTGGAGGACACAAGCCCCTATGGTGGCTGACTCATACCCACCAGTGCTGTTAAATGGATGAAGAAGTGGGCCTAGGGAAAATATAAGCTGTAAAAAGCCTAGTTTAAGTACTATATCAGTCACAAATGACATTTTTAGTACCCAAAGAAAGGCTGCATAGATCTACATCCATTTTGGGAACCCAGAGCAAAATATGTTCTTGGAATCCTCACAAACTTTATTAGAGGCCAGGGATATGACTCTTGAGGGTCCTTTTCCCACTTTCAATTAAATTAAGGATTATGTCACCCATTTAGCAGTGCAGTGCATTTCAATGTATACCAGAGATGCTGCTGCAGTTTGCACATACTTTACATTTGTCGCTTTAAACATTAAAAAAAGAAAACTGTCCAAAATTCTAAGCTGTCACCTGTCCTCTGCACACTTTCTGTGTTATCTCAAAGAACCCTCCTGAATACTCTCTTGGAATACAGCATGATTGACAGCAAGAGTGTGGGGTTGGATATGTAGCAGTAAAACACTCTAGGAGGACTAACACACAAAAATGCGGTGTGTTGTTAACCTACAAAAGGAGTCTACCCCCAAGTGAACCATTTTCACATGGACAGGTAGAAGATGGAGGTAACTTCACAAATTATGTACAGATGTTTCACCTGCATATATTAGATGACTTGAAAGGGGGGGCGGGGCAGCCAGCATAAGTGGACGTACCATTTCAGTGAAAGGTTTGCAACCAAACAGGTACTTTATTTAACACAATAAAACACCAGTTAAAAGAAACCGAACCCTTTGAAAGCTGAAACAATATCAGTTTGAATATATAAAACACAGCGGTACAATAGGTGGGGCATATCTGTTATGATGCTCCTGAGGATGTTTAAAGGAGAAGGTGTTACATTTTCAGTATTCTGGCATGTGCAGAAACTTCCAGTAAAATATTACTGGCATAATCACCAGGTATCTAGCTGGAAAATTAAACAAAAGTGTAAGAAGGAATACAGGTACATCAGAACTGGACTCAAATGCTAGGTAAAGTTTATAACATCAGATCTCTGGATGTCTGGATTTACTGAATTTTTTACAAAGTTTTTACTCATAGCAGCTTCTTTGCATTTTTTAATATAACCTCAGCTTAAATTGTACAAAGGTTTACTTTAAGACAAATATCAAATGCCATTTTGAATGGTCTATATCTGCAGAACTGCTAATGAATACACTGAAAAAAACCAGTTCCTACAACAAATATATCATTGCCTGCTTCAGCTTGTGTGCTTGGGTTTTCCCAATAAGTACACTTAGTGGACAGAGTTGCCACAAGAACCGCTAATAAAACCTAGTTCTTCCTGCCTGTGTACAATGGTAGGCAAAATTGTAATACAAATTATGAGTAATCTCAAAGCCTTCTACCACATGTTCAACCATGCTCCAAACTGCTCCCGTCCAACTAAATTGACTGCATCTGCACTTAATTTGGGTGGATTGGGTCATGGTTCTTGATTGCAACATGTTACTTTTAGCCACAAGATTGCTTTTTTTCCTCTTAAGAAAGAACTGCAGTGTAACTGCAAAGGCGACAAGTGAAAACTTGACTTGTGGTGCAGTTTGCCACCCCTGGGTGCATAGAAGCAGTTTACTATGTGCCTGGGAATGGCTAACCACATGGTTTTCCACCACAAGTGTGAAAGTGGCCTTGTTGTCAACAAAGTTTCCCTTACACATCTGGCATACAATATTCATTCAGCAGGTCAACATTACTATTTGGCATTTCAGCTTGGAATATAAGAAGCATTATCACTCTGCTGAGGTTTTCCCTATGTTCTTCCCTTGTTAGCTAGCTCCCTTGCCAGTATCTGAAAGCATCCTATCTCAGCAGAATTCTGCAATGCAGTACAGGTCTAATTAGGTCCTAAAGCATCAATTCCTTCCTCTAGTCGGATTACTGCTGTACAAAGAATTGTAAGGTGCTAATATGAAAAAAAAGGTTAACTACATTATTGTAAACTACAATAAATTCTTTCAAATAAATACAAAACTGGACTTAAGTTTTTTTGCCACTCATTAGGCTTCAATACAATACAATATATTTAGATGCCGATGATTTGCTGCACTTTACACATCTTAGCATTTTGCTATTTCTTTTGAAAATAGGCTGCAGTCATGGTAAACATAAAATAATCAAACTGTCTATTCATTCCAATCATTACATTTAAGGCTCCATAGAAGCAACATTCAAGAGAGATAGCGGGTCCAAAATCGGACCATAATTGATTCTTTGGATTTGCACTGTGCTGTGGAGATGGTCACATCAGTGTGCTACTCCTCTGTTGTCAAGTTACTTTCTAGGGGCCTGGACCTGGACCAGGTTATATTATGTATCTGCAGTGTAGTATACAAGGAGGACTAGGTGCTGGCTGTACTGCCCAATGTCAGTGCCTGGATCACAGAACTAACTAAGAAGAATTACCACCCCTTTTGACAAAGTTCAAATATATGCATTTTAGTAATGAATGTAGCTGTCTGTCTGCAGTTCAGGCTTAAAAGTTTAGCTACATATGGTATAAATAATCATATATTCTGATTAATAAAATGTAGTTGAAAACTTGATGAGGTGACTATACCTCAAAAAGAACATTTAATGAGGAAATGGGCAATAAAGTAAATTGAAACAGATTAAATGCTACAGAAGAAAATGAGGTTTTTCAGAATGTCATTGTTCTGTCTATGAATACAATTTCCTGTTTTAACAGCTTAGATCCTTATCCTGTATCCCATTGTTCAGTCATCACTTTCTTACTGGAATGTAGGTTATCTACAGTCATATCTACATATAAAAAATCTCAAAGGCGATTCATTAAATATTTACACCAGTCTGCAATCAGCCAAACTCAGCACTATAAGACATAGATTTATTGGAAAGATTACAATGCTTCAAAACATCATTTTTAACCAAGTATTAGTTTCACAAATGTGACATTCAAAAAAGTGTGTCTTTTTGGCAGCATTTAGGGCTTTACTATATCCACATTTCTGAATTCAAGGAAACCTATCATGAAGAAGATATGAGAGCTACAGATACTGACTTCTGCCTCTAAGAGCTATTTGTCTCTCCCCCAAGCTGACTTTAAAGCTAAACTCCAGACACACATTCTATATTCATAAATAAACTATTAAATGTATTTGTTTTAAATGCAGGTAGTGTAGGTACCCAAATTTACTTTGGTCTAAGCCTCTTGCAATGCCCTTTACAGTAAATTTAAAATTGGGAGAGGAAGATACATGACCAGGAACCAGTATGTTGCATGCACATGTGCAGAAAAGGCACATGATGATAGGAGGAGGGGGAAGAATAAGCAGGCAGGAGACCTCATTAGTCTATTGCTGGCCTTTCACTGTCCTATGAGCAGGAAGTAAGTGGAGAGAGGACACCAATGCATCCCTTACATATTCTATAATTGTAACAGAGTGTTGTCTTCCTCCTTGCTGTACGGCAGAGATTAGTAAATCTCAGAATGAAATATAAATTTAGTATATAAACAGACATTTACTTTGGCCGCTAACAAAGCTTTCTATTATATCTTTATGTGCTTATGAATTTTATATACGATCATATTTATCATTTATATATGATGTTAATTAGCTTTTTTAGAATAAGGTCAACAATGGCAGCTACTATGGGTTTTTTTCATGACAAGTTTACTTTGCATGGGGAGGGGGTTTTCTATCTGATCAACCCTACAGACGTGCTGACTATACTATTTTTTACTAAGTAAGCAGCACAAATCAGTTTAAATCTGCTGATGTCAGCTAGTTGATATTGGCTGGGGGAAAGGCATGTGTTCCAGCTGCTTTGTATGTGTCGGAAAGTGTGCAATGCATGTTGTCCCTAATGAAATTAGAATTTTGCTTGAAAATTAGCCATTTACAAAACAGTGAAAACTTTAGGGGTGCAGCACTGATGCTGAACAAGTAAATATTGACCCACTGCATTCTTTATTCAAAGATTGGCATTGCAATCTTAGCCATCCCTTGTGGAATTGAAGGAGTTTTGCCAAATCCTCGCTCACACAGGAATAATCCATGTTTATTTGCAGATAATGGCTCACTCTCAAAAAATGGTGGTATAGTTGCAAATATTCCCAAAACCCTAAAAAGAAATCAATAGATCAATACAAAGGTGTACAATTAGCAAAATACATTTTAGTAGGCAAGAACTGTACAGCCATATTTATTAGGGCAACTTAAAACATTTTTCATATTTTTTAAATGCTTTCAAAATATTATATTGTCACAATAATTTCATCCAGATATAAGTAAATGTAAAATATTATGTACAGAACCTAATTCCTCTATATTCTTTTGCAAGTGCAAGTCTATACAGGTCTGCTCTAATAAAACAACCTTCTTTCTGTATTAATTAAAAAAAATTATCAGGTAGATATTTTTGTAGAGTAGATACTTTTCAAAAGGGATTTCCACATGGAAAAAGACATTGCCTCGTAGGAATATTCCAGGTCCACGTGTTTCAATAGCAGTCATTGGTTCTACCAGGGAATGTTTGAGAAAATGTCAGATTCCCTGTTTATAAATAGAGCAATAGGAGGAGTAACAAAATGCAAAGGGCAGCACTGAAATTCAATTGGGCATTGTTACACTGTGCAGCGCTATTAAATAAGTGAACCTCATTAATAAGCTGCTGCTAATTCTTTACTGTCCAATCACAAGCATGTTGTATTGTGGGAATGTGTATGGTAAGGGTCATATAAGTGAAGGCACGAATAGAAAGCTGGCGAACAGAAATACATTTTTATTCAAGAAAGCTAATCCTGCAAATTTATATTACACAATAAAACGTTTTTTTATTTTTTTTTATTTTAGGGTTGTAGGGTTGTGAAAACCCCTTCACAAGCCAGACTCCCAAATGTCTGAGCATTCCATCCTTTTTCTTTACTCCATTCATGTTTACAGCTGTTTTGTGACCCATTTCAGCAGTACTGCTGTTCTGTAGTTAATAAGGTGTCTTTATCAGCAGTTTCCTTGCTACTGCAATTTTTATTGCCTGTTATCTTCTGTCAGCAGCCTTTTTGTATGCTTTCACTGCATAATCCACAAACAAATCTGCCTCTTAATGCATCATTGAGCCCATCTCCAAATCAAAGAATGCTGTGATCTTTACTGCTGCAGAAAAACAATCTCACCCTCTATCCAGTCTGTTTAGTGAAATCTAAATCTTTCTAGCAAAGGATTTTTAATGTATTTTATTCACTGTTACTTTAAAGCCGCCTACACACATAGCATTTTATTGTGTGCTACATACCCTTCCCCTCTTCAGATTCATAATAACTGCGAATTGAAAGGCTGTGTTCTTGTGATTTGCTTAACTCTGACAGCTGCTAGTCTTTTTTGAAGCGCACCAGCATTACAGCCCTATAGACCCTTCTTCTTAGTCTCTGAAGTCAGGACATAATAACATTCATTGGGTCACCCCCATAATTCCCATACATATTTTATTAGGTCAGTAAATTTTTATTGTACTTGAGAATTAGAAATTAGGAATAAGAACATCTTTATATAGAAATGTCTATGTTTAACTTATGTTTAACTTATAGACTGGCCATAAAGACTGTCTGCTCTATGCACTGTACCTGAAAAGGTGATAGACCCCAGCGTAAAGAGACTGCACAATGCTAACAAATGTAAGTGGTGTACAATACCATTAGGAGAACCCGAGATGAAGCCCCAATTTAGGAAAATATTGTTAATCCATGAAGTAGCCTTCCAAGGCAAATACAGTAGTAATATCCAGATATAGTGGTCTAGTGTTTTGGTAGATTTTAGATTTAAAGCACTCCTTCCTCATTTCCAACAAAAATCTGAGGACTGTTGGGTAGCTTAAATTGTAGGAGACAATGATCCAGCATGGTAGTAAAGCCTCTTCTCATCAAATTTGGGTTATTCAGCATCTGAGGTAGCTGGGGTAAAATAGGAAAACACACTTTTAATTTAGATTTATTATTGAGATGAGGGTACTGTAAGTGAAGAACCAGCCTTGCTATTTTAGTGCAAGGCCACTTTAGCAACAGCATGCAATGCAGAGCTGTGGCTTCTACAGGGAGCAAGATAGTTTCTTGCTAGATATGTACCCAAGGTACATACTCTGATGTCAGCTTTGCTCTGAAATATTCTTACACTAGCAAAAAAAAATATGGTTTATATAATAATATTTTTAAACCTAATAAACAGACATATATTTTGGCTTCCAAGTAAAATTTATTAGTAACTTGGCTCGCACACTATGTCTGGTGTTGCCTGCTAAGATTACATTTTATACCAGTCATACATTTCCAGTGTATGTTCTTCATTTTCACACATAGATTTAATTATCTTCCTACATTTTTCATTTTTATTTCCATCTCCACTTTCCATTTCCCACCGCATTTTCCATTTCAGGTTCGTTAGTTTAAGCTTTCCTTCTGCACTTTTACAAATTTAGCTGCCTCCTGTAGGTTATCTGTATTCCTTAGGTGGCACAGCAAAATAGAACTGAAATCACCCTAACCTGAGTGTAACTGCTGATAATGCTGAATGAAAATGAACACACATTTGCTACCACCAAAATCAATGCCAACCCAAATACCTAGAAAATACCTTAATAATTGGAAAAGTGTTTTACCCAAAATTTGGTCAAGCAGTTATACACAGTTGAAAAAAATGTATTAAACTTGTAAATATTTATCATAGTCAACCTTGTGATGAATGGAGTTTAGCACCCTCATGTCAATGATGACCTCAACTTACTGTATTTGCAGTTATTAATGCAGCTTTGAGACAATCAACATAAAAACCAATGTAGTCATCAAACTATTCTTAGTGATTTCAAGCTATCTATGAAACAGTGGAAAAAGTGTACACAATCCACCCAAATATTTAATGGCTGTAGGTGCACCATCTTGCCTAAAAAATTATCTGATCACATCATTCATTCTGTATGGGGTATAGGTGGTGGGGGTTCTCCACTACAGACAATGTGTCAAATTATTGACTTATCTTGAGGAGACAATAGCAAACAAAATGTAAATGTTTTTAACACTTTTCTTGTTATTTTTCCATTTCAGATGCCTATTTATTTGCAATGATCTTCTAAACTTGATACAAAATGTGGCTACTTCAGAAAGGAGTCAGCTACCTAGTACACCCTGCCTCCTCCTATGTGATAGGCGTTAGTGCTGGTGAGCAAACCCACTCTTCCCCACACCAACCTTTTTTTTTTTTTTTTGAAAAATTTTAATATTTTTATTGAGTTTTTAAATAATAAACAAAACAACAAATATAAAGGAACAAGGTGTAAGTAGACAACCAAGAAACATACAATAAAACTGTAACAATATAATATTAGCCAGGGTTATGTAGCATAAATAAATAATAATAATTTTTGCCCAATAGGGCCCTATGAGCGAACAGGAACAGAAAATATGATACAAAGTGCCAATCTCCATACCACATTTCCAACACATATTGCTTGCATTAGAAAAAATCGCATGCAGATTATTTGGAGTGAAATACCACTTAATAAGTATCTTGTATGTGTTTTCTTTATAAATAGTGCAAATTGAGCTCCTACGGGCACTATCCAAAATGATTCTCTAGATTTCAAGAGGTTAACCATGGGGTAATAGTAAGAGGAAAAAATGCATAATGAATACCATACATTGAATATGAAAAAACCTGAGCATCCTCCAGAGGCATAGAGTAGATGAGGGAGAGCAGAGAGCAAAAACAAGCATGGACAGAAAGGAAATCCCAATGGGAGGCACAACCAAAATGGCGTTGAGCATTAGGGAAAGTATCCCTAGGAGAAAGAGTAAATACAGCCAGAATAACTTTCTTGCATAAGACTCCCCCCCAGACTCAGGGCGCAAGGGGTTGTTTGCCAATGGAGAAAAGTCATTGCGAGGAGAGCGCTTCCTTTTGTGAGCCTCCTGCCATCTCTCAGGAACCGCCTGATGAACTGGGAGAGGGTCCCATACCGATATCGAAGGACAAGGCAGTCCAAGATCCGCACAGAATCGTGGAAGGTCCTCAGGGTGTTTGAGAGTAATAGATCAGCCAAAGAAGCGAGCTGTCAGACTGAAGGGGTACCCTCATCGATAGGTAAAGTAGCGATCACGTAAAGCTGTTAGCAGTGGTTGAAGAGAGCAGCAGCGCTGGATGGTGGACAAGTAAATATCAGGGAAAATTTGTAGTTGTGCCCCATCAAACTCAATAGCTCTCATATTTCTGGCTCACGGCATCATTTCTTCTTTCAAGGGATAGTCCCGCAACCTACAGATAACATCTCGAGGGGGGACCTGGTGGTGGTAAAGCTCTGTGCACTCCCTCAAACCATATAACATCAGCATGAGGACGACCTAAGGTGCCATTGAAGACTGCCTGTATCACCAGAGCAAGGTCTGCCTGTTGGGTGGCCTCTGGGAGGCCATGTACTCATAAATTCTTGTGTCTGGACCTATTTTCAAGGTCCTTCAATTGAAGCTTGAGATCTCTAATTGCAACAGTTTGGCAGGAGGCCTGGTCTTGAAGTTGTAAGACCTGGGTTTTCATACGCTCTAGTTCATCATCTATTGTATTCACTCTACCTGCCAGATTCTGGAGGTCTGTGCGTAGGATGCAGATTTCTTCCCTAAAGGCTTCTTTAACCTCCTGTACTAGAAGGAGAAAATCAACTTTAGTGGGGAGGTGCTGTACATACGCTTGCCAGGAACTAGCACTAATAGGTAAAGTGGGCTGAGGATCAGCAGGTTACAGTCATGAGGAACCCAGGGGGGCAATATCATGGCCAGTGGAGGGCGTTCCACTTAAAGAGGTCCCACAACCCTCTTGTATTTGAGTAAGGATGACAAGTTACCCTGTTTGTACTCCAGTGAGAGGAGGCAAAACACAATCAGAAAGGGACCCCTGTGAGGGACTCACCCTTGGTGCCCGTAGAGGGGGGCCATCTGTGTGTCAAGCATGCCCCAAGATGGTGGCAGCAGCATAATTACACTGGGGCAGAGGGGTGACAAGTGTAGAATCCCCATTAAAATTGGTGGTGCAGCAGGCTTCTATAGTCACAGGCTTTGTATTTCATGTAGGGCTGGCAGCGTGTCCAGGATCATCTGAGAAACTGTGGGAGACCCCTCCCCGCAAGTCCCGCAGGGTGAGCAGAGGATCACAATCCCCTGGTGCAAAGGAGACAGGAGCAGCTGTGTAGGAGCCCGGTCGAGAGGTAGAAGAGGGGAGGCAGCAGCCAGAAGAGGCCCCTCTGCCTTGGTCAAAGAAACAGCTTTGGTGCCCAGTACAGCGTTAATTAATGCAGGCCGGAACGGAGCTTAGCTCTCATGCGTCCATTCGGGTCCCCGTCCAGGCCATCCCCCCCACACATTAACCTTTTATATAGTATTTAGGGAAGGAGTTACAGCAAATGATGATGAAGAAGCCAAACCTTGTTATTATAGCATTAGTATTTACAAAAGAAAAAATTTCTGTTTAGGGAGACCTATCACATCAGTGGCAGCTTTAAATCTGCTAATGTTACATTCAAGATGTTAGCACCTAAAATAATTTTCCAAGCTCTGGGATGTGTACACAAGGGAGGCTTTCACTAGTAAATACATGCCTAAAATATGGAAAACGCATAAATCTTATGGAAATATTGTTCATGAAACAAAAAGTATAGGTCTCCTTAAACAGAAATATTTTTTTTGTAAATACTAATGCTAGATTAACAAGGTTTGGCTTCTTCATCATGTTGTTTTAGTAGTGAATAATAAATATGTTATCTCCATTTGTACTTAACACAAAAAAATTATATATTTACAAGTATAGCATAATCCTTAAAAGCGAAAAATTGTAGATAATAGGTAATGATTGGGAACATTGCTCTTCGGGATTATAAAAATAGTGTTGTGACAATGGGAAAAGTACAAGGATATTGTACACTTACAAAGAACAGAGCAATAATTATATTTATCCAAACTAACAGCTTCAGTGACTCACTGTACATGGATGCCATAAATGTATTAACTGGAGAAATTGATGAAAACATTGTGGACAAGAAATATAACCAACAATACACTGTTGCCAGTCGTGCTTGCTGTGTAACTATTTTTATATCTAGGTGAACATGATGGTTCAGAGAATAATTCTTATTCCTCTTAACGGAAAAATAGAATCACAATACTTCACATTGTAGACTATGTTGTGTGGGCATCCATCTGTGCCCAAGCTGCTCAACCAAGCATTGTCTGATATAAGAAAAAGGAAATTATTTGTGGAAAGTAGTTTTGCATGTGAACTTACATCAGCAATGGCTGAATGAACACAGAAGTCCTGCTTTGCCCCTCTGTAGATGAACTGAGGCTCATTGCAGTTCAACGGAAATCGCTTAAACTTAGCAGCATGTGAAATTATGCCAAACTAACTCTTGTTGTAGCTACATAATCCAATCACCTAGCTACAGAGACAATAGAGTAGAAATCTACAGGAGTACAACTCCAAAAATGTGAGTTATGAACATGAATCATATTTTGGTAGGCAATGATCAAAATGAATTAGACATTACAACAGTTTCCTAATTGACCAAACAATTTTAAATGAAATGATCAAAAAGAACTTGTACAACTTTTCCTTGTTCCAGTCATTGGGGCCTCCTCTGTTCGGCCTCCATTGCAACCACATAAATTAGCCCAGTTGCAGTATATAAGTATAGGTTACTCCCCCCATTTTCTTCCTTCCTAAAGACTCATTTAGCTTTAATATTGAAACAAGCCAGGGGAACCTACATCTTTATATTACAACTAGGCCAAAGGGTGTCAGGGGCAGTGGTTAAACATTGGAGGCCTGATGCCGGAAGCAGAAGTAGATATACCATTCCATCCTTAACTGTAAACTGGCTGACTGCTATGAAAAGCAATGACAACTCCTTTCATACAGTAGCAGCAAAAAGCTACTTACTTTGCAACACAACATCACACAGATTAGAGTCTGCACTTTTAGGGAGTGGATCATTCATAAGGTAAGTACCCACTGACTAACAAGATATAAAGGGGTTTATCTTCCCACTCTCTCAAATTACATTAGTACATAAATTGGCCAACCATATATATAAAATATATATGAAGTAAGAAAGGAGAGAAAGGGGCTTCAACGCTACTAAAAAAGGCTAAATACAATATACACTGACCAACAAGTTAACAAATTCCTTTCCCTATTAGTACTTCTAATAGTACTATTAGTAATTCTAGTAATGTAACTGGAGTTGTTATCCTACTAACCACCAATGTAACAGGGTTAATACATCCAGCCAGCCCAGTGGACGCTGCAGCCCACGCTGCAATTGTTGGCTACAATTATTCTTCCATCCCTGGGAATCCTCCTGTTTGTGATCCCCGGGCACTAGAGGTTAATAAACCTCTAGAGCCCCGGGATTGCAGTGGAACTGCAGATGAACTCTCAATGGAGTTTCTCCATTGAGAGTTCATCTGCACTCAGAGCTGATTGAAAGCACTTGCATGCCTCCTATCAGCTGTGACCGCAAGATCCCACGGTCCTCAGGCTGTACTTATCAGCCCAGTGACGGTGGGAACTGAACTCAGATAAACACTCATATTTTTAAACACAAATTCGCAAAGTCGAAATCCGTGTTTTTCAGGTCGGGTCTGCCCAAATTTGAACCCCCATTTTCAGAAAAAATTTACCAAAACTATGTAATAAAAATACCTATTGTTACTATCCAATCAATTTTTTCCAATCAGGTAGAAAATATCACTACATCACACACAGCAATCCATATACACTGAGAATAGAACCACCCAGCTTAGTCAGAAGTCTAAATGAGACTGTTTGGAGACACAGGTGTCATGGGGGTATACTGAAGTGCACTTGGATACACAAAAGCACATTAGGGGTTGCAAGATGTCACATGTAAATTGAGCACGCCTAATGTCTCTGGACTCATTACATGACAAATAAACCGGGAACATATTGGGATTCATTGGGTATACTGGGTGCACTGGAAACATCATATGGAATGTGAACTGGGATCACATTTGCACACTGCACATGATTTATTAAAGGTCTCCAATGACTGTAGAAGATTGACTATCATGGCACTTGGTGTGTTCAGAGGCTGGAATGAAGTACATATGAAGGACATATGCATGCATAGAGATACATATGAAGATCATAGCATGAGGGGGCTAGGCAGAAGAAAATCAAGAAGTTCAAGGGGCCAAACACCACTCAAAAAACCTGGTAAACATATCTTTCAATTATACAACTGTGAAAAAAAACTCTTGATAATGTATTTCATCTGAACATGACTAGGTGTTCAAAGTAAACACAGTTACAATTTTGAAGATCTTTTAAACCTTAAGGAAAATTTAATTAACCCCAATACCAGAGAGAGAGATAAAGTAAGCAAACTGTAAGTTGGCATTCGCCTGGAAAAAATGTAGCATGAAATAATTACAGACAAAAGCAGTCTACGAGTCTATCCCTACCATGTGGGGTATCAATGACATTCAGATCTTATAAGTAGCAAAGTTCTAAAAAATATCAAAATGTGATTTCTGCAGACCTGTAGGTGCAAAAAAAGTAGATCAGGACAGGTTTTCCTAATATGTATTGGAAGGTATGAAGTGTTTTCTCAGAAGCTTGATGTATTTATTTTAATAAAACATATTTACCACAGCATTTGTAATCTTACCCTGACATCATTAAACTGCACTGTTTTTAACTACAACATTAAAACAAGAGACATTGTCATAAAGCAATATATGTTGAAACCAATTCATCAGTAAAAGGTGCACTATTTTCAATTACACTAAGCAAACATAGTACAAGAGGACCTCTGTAATGTAAGAAATGAAAATTGAGATACCTTTAACCTTTCAGTCACCCCATCTGTGAAGCTGACAGTGAACTCAGCAATTTTCGGCACTCTGATTTTCTTGTTCTTTTGTTCAGACTGATACTCTGTTCTTGTCTTCACAACAACCTAAAACACACCAAAGTGTTAGACCTGAACTTGCGAAAACAAGGGGTATCAAATATGATATTTTAAATGAAATACTAATAAAACAACACACTACAAATGTGTTATTTAGGACAATCTTCAAGATCTTCGCACCTCAACCTGGCATTTTAATTTAATGGTAGAGAATTATTGTAAATCACCTGTCGTTTTCCTATAAACTATATGGCTTGTTGAACATCCCACTCGAAAACCATAGCCATTGGCCTCCACTTTGTGGTTAGAACAGCCTCTACCCATCCCTGAAGACTTTTCCCCAGACTTCGGAGTGTGTCACTGGGAATTTGTTTGACCTGCCTCAATAGGTTTGAGGTAAGAAGGTTAACATTGTATATAAGACCCTTAAGTTCATCCATACGAAACTCACCATACCATGAGTTTAAAGATTTGGCTTTGTCCACATCAGCACAAAAATGCCACAACAAAAAAAGCATTCCCCAAGCTGCTTACACAATGTTTAAGTGAGATACACAAGTGTCTAAAATGTAATTTAGGGGAGGGGGTCAACATACATTAAGATACATACCCATAATAATAGATTCAATTACATTATTACATATACTCAAAAAAGTTTTTTTTTAATACGTCCACAATCTGCAGATCTGCTTTACAAATTAGGAGTGGTTCCCACTATCATTGTTGGATATGTTGTTTATGTTATACAGGAGATACTGAACATTTAGGGCCCATTTACACTATCGTGGTGTGTTAACTGTTTTTCTAAGAAAAAAGTGTGGCAAAGCTCCTGATGACTTTTCATTGCCATTTTTATTGTGTACCTTTGAGATATATCCTCAGTAGTTGCGGTCATGTCACTGCAAAAAAAAGCATTGGAGTATTCCAAAATTTTATTGGTGACACCAGAACAGTTGTAGAGGGGAAAACGTTCGATTGGTGCACTTGTTTTAGGAATATCAGAGTTGGGTTTTCCCTTATACCCTCATGTCTCCGGTAACAAGGGAGTGAAGGGGAATCTTCTCAATGAGGCCCCAAACATCAATCACAACCTAAACTAGGTTCCAACTTCTTTTAAGTTATCCAAGATGAAAAAAGTTTTATAGAACTTGCTTTTATTTATTTTTCTTCACATCGTGCTTGCAGACCAAGCTGTCTAGGAATGGTGACAGGGGTTGAGACAACCTATACCATGTCCAGGGTTGCCTAAGCAATCTCAGAAATTGATTTTACAGTTGTGCCAACCCACCATCTCTATATAACTATAGATAATATCAATAAAGACATAACTAAGCAGGTATTCATATGCTGCATAATAATATTAAAGTTACTATCTAAAATATTTTTGGCAATAGTTGAACTTTAAAGTCACACAGACATCAGTAAGGACAGCTTGGTATGTACAACTGACAGCTGGTTGGCATTTCCTGGCCTCAGAACAACAATAGCATTTAGCTGAATGCCTCAATGAACATCATTGCTTATCAGTGTTGGTTGTGCTCCATGCACTTCAATATGAATGCACAATCTAGCAGCTCCTCTTTGCTGCTCTACCCGTAACAGATCTCCAACATCATTATGTACAGTAGAGCAGCGTTTTTCAACCTTTTTTGAGCCACAGCACATTTTTTACATTGAAAAAATCATGCTGCACACCACAAACCAAAAATGTTACGAAATGACACTATGTAGTTTAATACAGTATATATAATGACAATATAGTTTCTCAGTTTATTTATACTGAAACCTGGGCCTGTTGGATCTTGGATCAGGGGTGCCTACACTTTTTTGGCTTGCGAGCTACTTTTAAAAGTCAAAATGATCTACCAACAATAAAAATGCTAAACATTTATTTATTTATATATATACCGAGTATACTTTATATTTAAAATATATATTGTTTACTTTGCATAACACCATTAACATGTATGGTACAATACAATTCTTTATTATTATTTTTTTACTTTAGTTCTGCTTTAAAATGACCCTTTTGCAGTTTAAAGTTCACTTTAAATATTAAAAACAAATGAACATGTGCAAACTCCTGGCTCAAATAGTTTTATGTGTTAGTAGCCCAATCACTCCACTAGCTGTGCATAAGTGTAACACAGGGCTTTAAAGAAACAAACCTGGAGAATCCCACATTTACTTCAACAAAATTACACCGGCCACATCCCAAAATTAACAAAAAATAGAAAAAGGAAAGGTGAGGGACTTTAAATGCAATATATATATATATATATATATATATATATATATACACATATGACTATGTTGCCGAATAACAAACAGTTGTAAAATTCTAAAATACCAGTAACATTGAAAATTAATATAAATTTAAAAACAAATGATAACACAACAAAACATGCAAACCACATATGCATTAATTGTCCTTTATTTTTTTTATTATATGGAGGATAATTTATGCATATGTGGTTTGCATGTTTTTTTGTGTTACTGTTTGTTTTTAATTTTTATATTAACCACCTGGCCGTTAAACCCGACCTTGGTTCGGGGTAAAAACACTTGCAAAAAGTGTTAAACCTGAACTTTTCTCAGGTGGTTAAACAAACGTTATATTGCAATCTGATTGTCATACATTGTATAACAATCGGATTACAACTAAAAGAATTTACTTCGTCGCTGCATGCGTCGGTGCGGGAGGCGGGGCGGGAAATTCAAATACCTTTGTATTGAACTCAATACAAAAAAGCTGTATTGAGTCCAATACAAAGAAATCTTTATATAATATGTATATAATTGAATTATATATATATTATATAAGCTACTGTACATATACATTACATTATACACTATTTTTTTTAAAGATTTTTTTTTTATGTTTTATAAAAAGAATTTTATTCATAAATTTATAAAATTTTGGACATATTTCGGTGAGTTATGTGGTAATTTGGTGAATTATAAGTAATTATTGAGTAATTTGGTGAATTATAGCCTACAATCTAAAATAAATTTCCATGCAAAAAATTTAACACTTTTTGCATGGAAGTACAGAAGTTCAGAAAGAATTAGAACACCCAGCGTTCGCGTATGCGTCCCTTGGCGATTCCTGATGATGTCCGTGCATGCGCCCGTCCTGTATCCAATATCCAATATATATACAAAGTCCTGTATCCAATCCAATACAAAATAATACAAAATATATTTATGTGGTTTTGTCTATAGGTATGTGACGTTGGACTGTTGGACACTAGGCAGGTGTTTTAGAAAAATATATTACTATACAGTATACCGAATTATTGCATTTTCAGTATTTTTGTATTCTTGTTTAAGCTGATTTTTGTGTTTTTTGTTTAATTTTAATAAAAGTAATTTTTTTTTTTTTCTTTACATGATTGTGTTTCAAACTTTTTTTATATTCATGATATCTACTAGACCCTTGTTCGGACATATTTCTGTAAGTTACAGGTCTACAATTTAAAAAAAGAATTTCATGAAAAACAGTGTACCGCTATTGGTACAGAAATCTAGACATCAGTGAAACGCCCAGGAGGTTAAAGAATTTTCAATGTTACTGGTATTGTTGAATTTGTAGCCATGGCAATCCACCCCTGACTTGGACAATTTCCCATGGTACACCTGATGATCTCTCATGGCACACTAGTGTACTGTGGCACAGTGGTTGAAAATCACTGCAGTAGAGAACCAGCAGTCCTGTCCACGTAGGCAAAGGCCACCCACATCCCAGGAACATTGGGAAGCCCAACCCCTGGCTGCTGGTGGAGTGGAAAATAAAGTATTACTGCTTCAATAAAATACTTTAGACACAAATCAAGCATTTAGCACTTCAGTGCAACTGAAGAGCTTACTGCAGGGTAAAACTGTTGAGGCACCCAGCTGTACTAAACCGTGTATTAAAAACATAAGCAATAGCACCAGAAGGCTCATGTAGACAAGCTAAGAATTCCTCCTTCCTGTAACAGAATTACAACCTATCTCTATGTGATATAACACATTTGTATAACAGCATTACATGACTGGAGGACCTGCGATGCCTGATTTTTCCACAGGCTGTATGTATAATTTCACACTACATGAACCAGTGTGGAAGAGGGAGTTTATTTTACAACAACAAAAGGGCACAAATTAAAAATGTAGTTCTATCGTAACTGGATATCTCATATCATTTTTATATCAATCTCAAAATTGCCAGTCTACATGTTTCTCTTAGCAGAGATGTTTTTAATGATAGATGTCCCTATTTAATGTACAGCTCTGCGTAATATGTTGGCACTATATAAATCCTGTTTAATAATAATAATAAAATGACAAAAAATCTTGTTTATGTTTTATTCTGATTTCAAGCATTTATATATTTATATATTCTATTTCTATGTATTTATAAATATAATAGTAGTAGTAATAAATTCTAATGTGTCAAAACAATATAGCTCTTGTATCTGCTAGTATTAGGAGTAATAACAAGGGTTGCTAGTGGGAGTACCTAGGTGTTGTATATCATTATATAAGTATTATACAATTTTATAATGATATATTCATGTAACTATTTACCATGTAGCATGAATAGAAGTCAGTCATGGGTATACTAATGTCTTTGAGAAGTTTATAATTTGTGTTGCTTAGAAACAGCTGTGTCTCTATATAATAAAATCAAGCTACTGTTTCTTCAGGGAAAATCAATTGCTGTCATACAGCAAATCTGTAATAATAAGCCAAGAGCTTTTTGATAGATCATCTAAAACAAAAAGCTGCATTTACTTTTTGAGTAGTTAAAAAGAATGCAGCATTTAGGAAATATAATTATACAATTTTATATGATACTCCCACAGAGATAGATAAATTTATGAATATTCACTGTAATTGTGCATGCATGACATAAATTAACAAGAATTTTCTCTTCCTATTACAGGACCATTGACATGAATATTCACACATTTTATTGTGGGAAAACTCTCATCTCCTGTAGTAAATCAGCCCTAATGCATATATGTCTCTATAAGTAAGTCATTAAAGGGTGTAACCCCCTCCCTGCTCCCATAGTAGATTCCCTAAGGTAAACATGGAGCACTAATTAAGGTTATGTACACAGTAGTAGTTGGGTTGGTGTGCACTTGCATTAAAGCAAATTTTATTTGGGTACATTCTTGGTTGTAAATTTAAAGATAGATTTATATGTTGTTTTTTTCATTTTATTGTTTAGATGGTCACTTTTATTCATCATAAATACTTAAACAGATATATACATATATATTTACAGTGTTGGATCTAGCTAACAGTAGGCCCTTGCACAGAACTGATGTGGGGGCCCCCAAGTGGCAGGGGGGTCCCCGCTTCACACACACACATACACACACAAACACACACACACATATATATCATTCATATATTCTTTGTAATATGCAACCTTTATTACAAGAAAAAGGATTCCCAAAGAACAATGAGTTAGCTAAAAAGACTGCACAACAGAAGAAGACTGCTTTGTAGACCTAATTTTAAACAGTTGAAAACTGAAATAAGTGAATATGCAGTTTCATCTGCTGGTTCGTCATTTTTTATGCAAACAATATATACAAAATCACTCTGTTCCTTTTAAAGCAGAACCAAACCCATGATACTCACCTGCCCCCATTCCATTGCAGGGTGCAGCCAACTTCCTTCTTCTCCCCCTGGAGACAATCTTCAGCCATTTTGATTGGCCAGTCCGGGATGATATCATACATTCATCCCTGGCATGTGCAGGGGAAGCCGGGATTGACAATTATCCTGGCAATCGAAGATGATCTGTGCATGCACAGCTTAGCATTTTTGACAGGCACCCAGATTGATCAGGCAAAAAGAAGAGATTACTTCAGAAGGGACATCGCCTGTCCCTTTCTGAAATAATGACCTGCCTGATTACTAAATACATAAAACTGCATAAAATAACATTGGAATGCCCAGTCCTCTGGGACAAACAAAACCCACGGGTGTTACTTAGCGTAGATAGTGTAACCAAAACAGAGAAAAAATTAGGTCTCTTGCCCTGTTAGGCATGGCTGTGCTTTGTAGAGCTGCATACATTTCACAACTAAATGGACAGAGAACCAAATTCTTTAACAGGAAAAACGGCTCCATAAATTGTATTTTATCTGTGTAATTAGACTAGAGTTATTCTAAGAAAGTGAATTATAAGAAAGTGAACCCCTAAAATGTAATATTTTCAGACTGTTTTCCTTAATTTTCACCTGTTGGTAACTTACTTCCTGCCCTAAGGTGACTCTGCACCACATCTATGGAGCAGCAGCATTGTTACTCCAGGGTACTCAGTTTAGACTACAAACACCTGACCTTATCCTCATCTTCAATACATAGAGAGTGTGTGTTCTACAGTTCACAGAAGATAGCTGGAAAGACAGATAACATATTTTCAGATTTCAGTACAGTGCACAGGAGGTTGGACTGAAATTTTGGCATGATCAAAAAGTATTTCTTTTCCTTATAGTAAACCTTAAAAAAAGAAAACAAATGCAGCCAACACATATAGGAGCTGTTAAGCTGCAATATATTACATTTCTATCCTTTGATTTAGATACCTCCTAATCTAGGTTGCTACTGACTTGAAGGGATGATCATCACATGGGCTCACAAAGGTCTCTACCCATACAGTGATCATCATTTTGTAATCTCAGACAATTTCCACAGCATACCATTTCCATGGCCTTGGACTCGGACATCCTCCTCAGGCAGGGACATTCCCCAAAACACAACAGTGGCCATCATAGCATCATCACTTGGATTTTGTTTGTACCATTTATCTATCAATACCAATGGCAAGCCTAGTACAAGGCAATCTAAGCTCATCCCCATATCACCCAAATATGATTGTCAAGGTTATGGTTAGACATTTATTGTAGAGAAATCAAACTTATCCTTTGCATGACATTAATCATATAGCTGATTCTTATATTATTTAATAATCAGACGTCATATTTCACACAAGATTACCAAATATGAAGAGAAGCCAACAATATATGTGCCAGCTCTATTTACTGAATGATAATGGGCAATGGTACATGCCCCACCTGGATGAGCCTGGCACTAGCAGCAATGGTCTCCAACGAGCAATAGGTGTCATCATATGCTTCATATAGCCTACACAACACTGACACCAATGGATCTGTCATCTAATGGGTCATTGGTAAAGAAGAAGGGGCATGCAAATATAAAGCAGCATTCATACATTACCTTTTCTGGAGCAGAAAACTGCAGATGATTTACATCCAAGGGTGTGATCAAAGGCACAGTCTGAAAGCCATCTTCAGCAGAAGCCTCCTTAGTGTTTTTGTCACTCAGATTACTCCCCAGCTTCACCATCCTGATTCCTCTCTTCCCACACCTAGGGAGCAGAAAAATGCCCAAGCTCAATGAAAAACATTCTTCAAAGATATGAAAGGGGTGGACAGGTTTTGTCACAATCAAAGATGATCTCTGTATTCATCTAAAGCCATCAGATAATATTTTGTATTAGTCATGGATTGGGGGTGAAAGAGAAGGGTTGCATCATATAGAAATGGGGAAATGCATATTGCATGCGCAGGAATGGAATCATTGGGCAGGCAGGGAGTGTCTCCTTGCTAATAAATCTGATCATAGAATACTCACGATTAGAAGCTTTGTGTCTGTGCCCAGGCTGGTAGGAGCAGAGCTGTTCTTGGTGCTGATGCAGACAACGATCCTGGAAGGACGGCTTCTGACAGCTTCTAAAGGCGAGCAGAGCGCCTATTGCAGCACACGGTTCCTGCGGCACTCGCTTTACAGTGCGCTCCCTTTTTTTTCCTCTTGTACAATGGCGCCCTCTGCTGTTCCAAATCAAGAAAGCTCGTGATACTCAGAAATCGATTTACTGACCAAATCCCCCCTCGCAGCAAATCCTTCTTCAGGCAGAACAGAGGGACAATGATACTAAAATCAAGACATTTACTCTGGCCATGTTTATTTCTAATGAATCACATTGCAAAGTAATTGTGGTGATTAAAAAATGCAATTATAGCTGGTTATTAAGAGCATGGTGAGGATTAAAGGTATGCTACAGCCATTTAAATGTTACAAAGCATCCTTTAGAGCGATGAAGAAAGTATGCGTCACGTTTCCTTAGAGACCAGACAATGCGGCGGTTTGACGGTCATGACAGGATGGCTATAGACACGAATATGTAATTAGAAATAGTTATGAGCTCTGCCTATTACTCCCACCCACCAGCTGCTCATGTAAAAAAAAAAAGGTCCCCTATTTAAAAATCACAGAGCTACACTTTAGGCTAATAATACCCTAAAAGTTCTCCTAATGATATAATACGTCAATAGAAATATACAATTAACATACCTTAAAACATGTAACACCCCCTCTGAAATCTTCATCCAAAATTGACACACAGGCATTATATGTAATTGGGGTCATTTTTGGAAAAGCCTATTTTCAGTGAAATGTTCAGATTTTGGTTTTATTTTTGTGCATTTTTTTTATTTATATTTTTTTACATTAATATGTTCAAGCAGTTTGTGTTCCTATGGGGTTTTAACTTGCTGTTAGTGGGATTTTATCTTTATTGTGAATTAGATGTTTGGTGATCCAACCACAGTAGGGTTTGCAGCTTCTACATATAAAACTTATTATTGAAAAAGTTATGACAAAAGTTTATTTGTTTTAATATCATTGAACAGACATACTTTAGATCATTAGATCTTCATTAAAACAATCCCAAATAGCAATAGCTGATGTAGCCAATATTGGGCCCCTGTGCAGAACGTTTTTTTGGGGGGTCCCTATTGGCTGAGAAAGTTCCAGGGTAACAGTAACAGTAGATATGTCTGGTACGATTCAAAAACAGAAGTTCATGAGAAGAGCCTCACACCAACTGTGAAACATAGTGGTGGAATTATTAAGGTTTGAGGATGTCAACTATGAATCCGGCATCTATTAAAAGTGGGATTTAAGTGCATGTGAGACTGTCTGTATGAAAGTTGGAGTTAGGGGTGGGAATCGATCTGTTAACAAAATTATGATCTGAAACATATTAACAAGTCCACAAAAGAATGGCTCCAAAACAAGAAATGGGGGGTTATGGGCTGGCCTAGTCAGATCTCTTAAGTGAATCCCACTGAAATTTTGTAGAGGGATATAAAATAGCAGTTCATACAAAAAAATACACAAATATCCTAAAATTAAAGAAGGTTAGCATGAATGCGTGATCAACAATTTAAAGTAGTTGTTGTCAGAGACATCAACTCCACCCACAGATTCTCTGTTTAGAATCTTTCAGCATCCCCAGCATTCCTGAGTTTTACTCATTTCATCAATCTTTGCATCCCCAGCATGTTGTGCAAAGTTAGAGGGGATTAGAAAGTATGTCCTGCAACCAAAGAAAAGATTAGTTCCCAGTAATGGTCCTCTCCTGCTCATAGTGCAAATGGCTGCTAGTCCTATTTAAGCCGCTCTAGTTTCAGACTCTGGTTGCTGGATCCTCAGTGTGTTATCCCCTATTCTGCTCAGCATGCTCTTGATTTTGCTATTCTGGATTTTGACCTCGGCTTTACCTTGACCTCAACTTTGCGTATGATTGCTGCCTGCCCTGAACTCAGCCTGTTCAACTACCTTTCCTTTGTCTGCCACCTGCTCTGACCTCGGCCTGGGGGCAACTACCAGATGACCTTCTTGAAGCAAAGTAGTCCGGTGTCCACTAGGGTCACCTAGATTTTGCACCTTGTTAATCTTGTGTCATCTGCTAGGGAGCAGCCCATAACAGATTTTGATGCTAAGGGTGCTCTAATTTTTTGAACAGTGCATGATTACATCTATGAATATTATTTGGTACAAAATAACTGAAAAGGATCACTTCCATGTGTTTTATGCAAGTAAATCAGCTCATTAATATAGCCCAAGATAGGATTAGAGCCTCCTGTAAGGTTTTTACTACTTTCACATTGTTTCCAATCTAAAACTAGAAAATGAGGAACATTTTAATCTGTAGGCACAGTTTCAATCAAGATCTGATGTTTGCCTGATCAAAGAGAAAAAAAAATCAATGGGTCAGAGGAGGGTACTTTGTCTCATAACTCAGGTTAGCACTCTGGCCTCTGTAGTTCTAGGTCCCAGGTTCAAATCTCAGCCAGGGCACTATCTGCATGGAGTTTGCAGGTTCTCCCCATGTTTGCGTGGGTTTCCTTCCACATCCCAAAAACATGCAGTTAGGTTTATTGGCTTCCCCCTAAAAATTGACCATAGACTGTGTTAAAGACATATTACCATGGTAGGGACATTAGATAGTGTGGATTCTCAGTAAAAAGAGTGGATCCAGGAGGATGTTAACCGTAAGTTTGTATTTTCTCCTCATCTTTGCTTAGATTTCTTTTAGGCACTCTTTGAACTTTGTAAAGCACTGCATAATATGTGTTATTTAATTACAAGTTATTATTAATATTAAGTGGATGAGCTTTCTAAAGAACTAAGGAGAGACATCATGCAATCCAAAGTCCCAAAAAGAAGAAAATCAGACTACCTGTCATTTAGAAAAATCTAAAAAAAAAATCTTTCAGGCATGTTTACTTGTGCCACTCAGTTGCAGAGAGTGTTAGATGGCACATGTAAAAGTCCATGAATTACAAATCCATTACCATAAAAGATAAGATGCAGGTTGTACCCAGGATTAATGTGTTTCATTGGTACACTAATTCATAACATCATTCAATGCCCTCGGTATCTTTTTTTAGTATTCAAGTCATTTTATTCTTTTTTTGTATATGTTCCTGTGGTGGTTAGCACCATACTGACATTCAAAGTAATATCTGTATATCTCAAACACATTCCTAACACTTCTAGTTAATTAATGGATCAATCCCTAAAAGAACGTTGTAAAAAGAGCAAAATGTAGTTTGCCACTTCTGGCCTCCTATCTGACAATTGCTTGAATACTGCCCTGACACAAGTATGAATCAAATTAATTCCAAACTCTATGTTGTCATAATTCCATGTTGTAGTAACAATTTTTTTCTAAAGTATGTAAAAGAAGAAGAAAGGCTACAATCACATTAAATACATAAACTATAGTTTCTTTATAAACATTACATATTGATATCCTTTATTATAGGCCACTTCCTCTACAACTTGGAGCTGTAAATGATTATCTAAACACAATAAGCCTGATTTACTGATAAAGTGATATGCACATGTTCACTGTGAACATCTAATCATATGCGGCAAATTCAAAAGCCAGAGCTTCTCCTTCACAGGAACAGCTGTTTGAAGTGATCCCAGCTCTTTATCTGTTTTTACCCTTTGGTAAATGCGTCCCAACATCTAAGAACAGCCATAAATGTACCCATAAGTTTTAGTTGGAAGAGAGATAAACAGCCTTTATGTAATTAGCATGTGAGACAGAGAAGGTCAGCGAGATGCTGGAAATCATCTTTTTATAGGGATTGACAACAGATCCTCCTATAAGCAATCTTTAGGAATCAGTAGTTTTCTGTTGAAAACAAAGTAATTTATCTTTTGTTTATAGCTTTTGTGTACCTGTGTGTGATATTTTGTATTAAAAAATGGCATCTGTCTACAATAGTCTTCTACATATCATAGACATTTTTTTCTTTTTGTATATTACAATTTCTATGTCAGGAAGATATTTAGCACATGTACCAGATTGCAAGGGAGTCCTTCAGTGTGAAGCCTGAAGGACCATGTGTAACGTAAAGAAGGAAACATCTCATCTACATATTTGGACACTGAAAAACACCTAAAGCACTAGATCAGGGGTGCTGTGCCCAAAACGTCGATTGTGATCTACTAGTCGATCACAAAGACAACACGAGTCGATCCCAGAGCCCTGCCTTACCCCTCCCTGCTGTTTACCAGCAGCCCTGCTGTACGCATTTAGGGATGCTGGGGATGTCATTCAGTGCATGAGAAGGCTCGTGTAACAGTGGGGAGAGGGGAGGGAGGCAGAAAGGGAGGCAGAGAGAGCGGGAGGGCAGTCTGAGGTGAGCAGTGCTGAGCAGCCAAGTCAGGTCAGGCTCGGTGTCCGGGTTCAATTACTGAGATACCTTTGTACAGATTAGCAGTTCATTTTCATGTACAGCATGTCATTCTTCTATGATAGGTGAACTGTAGCTTTCCTGTCACTATAGTCTTGTAGTGCAATGTCTGTGCAATGTTCTACCAATCATTAGCTTCAGTCACTTCTGCGTCATACTCGGTATTCATATAAATAAATATATGTTTAGCATTTTTATTGTTGGTAGATAATTTTGACTCAGTCATTTTAAAAGTAGCTTGCAAGCAAAAAAAAAAGTGTGGGCACCCCTGCACTAGATGCTTCCATGGTTATTCATCCTTTGACAGAAGTCTAACCCTCTATGACTCCTTATCCAGGCCAAGAAGGAGGGAACTCCTCGTTCTCAGGCTTCAATCACCTATATCCTTTGCTCAGTTACTCATTCCATGGGTTCGATTTTATTGGTAATATTATAGACCCCTGAATGCTCAGAATCATTTCTAAAAATATATTTTATCCAGAACATAAAACATTGAGTAGATCATATACAAATTAAAAAAAGTTACCTAATGCACTCATTGGTTGCCTAATAGCAGACCTCTTTGAGGTTTTTATGGATGTCTGTGTCCCTTGGGGAAGCACTCCTGAGTTGTTCTTATGACCAATGTCACCAGGAATGAAACCAAGGGTACACTGAAAATGTTGCCAATACAATATTATGAGAGGGGAAATCCTCAAATGGCAACTTTTAGGAGATTGTCCTTAGATTGTAACTATCCCTTAATGTTCAGTTTACAGGACACAAAAAAACTCCATTGTATTCACCCTTCACTATCTCATCCCAAATGATTTACCTTAGCAGCCTCTTTAAAATTACAGGGCACAAAACACAAATGAAAGAAATGCCTTTTCTGTTTAATGCTATTTAAAAGCATGCTTTTTGTTCTAGGTCAGTGAATCACAAAGTATTGAAGCAAGGAGGTCTCCGATTTCGCGGTGCCGATTCGATGGGCAGCACCAAATTTCTCTTCCAGAAGATTTACCTAATTAATTTAGCAGACAGCAACTATATCATAAAGCAGTATTTAAAAATTAAAGCTGGAGACTACATGGTTACTATGACTACAAAAAGGTTATATATGAAAGCACTAGTTTTACCCATACATATTTCCTATAGGTACGGGACCACTGGGATGACCTCTTCCCTTTTTATTCAATTCTAAGTGCTGCTGTCTGGAATAAAGTTAATGCATACTGACACGGGAGTGCAAGACAGTAAGGGTTGTTGGTTACTAAATGAGTAAAGTCTCCCCGCATAAAAAAAACACCCTCCACCCAGATCACTAGAGTGCAAGATTCTGCTGATTTATTCTGATTGTTCAGCTAGAACTAGAAGTCCCAGGAAAATTCCTACCCATAGTTGACACTGCTGTAACATGTTTATGTGTTGTCACAGGGTGATGCAGCCTCTTCCTTTATTAAGTTACTGATGCCCCTGGAGGAGGAGGCTGGCCCCTTTGCCCATCATAATCATAGCTGGCAATTTTTTTATTCTAGGCACTTTTGAGTTTACTTCCTCTTAAACTGCAGCATCATTTTTTTTAATATATCAACACAAATTCTGGGAACAAACCTGAAACAACATGCATAAACAACACACAGCAATTTTCAGTTTTAATGAAGATACAACTGGAAAGCACAAAAGTAAAAAGAAAACAAAACACTGTAATTAGTCGTAGCATTCCTCAAAGATGCTGAACAAAGGACAGAGGAAGTAAATCTGTGAAGGTAATTATACTCTATATGCGGATAGTGGAGCAGTTATTACTATTTACTGTTTGATGTTTGACCAAAGAAATTTAAGGCATTACATTTTGTACTCTAATCCAGAAAAAACACAATCATACTAAAAGGCATGGTAGCTATTACATGTAAAATATGTTGTTTCAGAAAATGTCTGTTGAAAGGGTAAATGTAGTTTCTTGTTAGAACGCCCACATCTTCCTCCTCCAGAACCTGTTAACTAACCAAATAACAAGAACCCTTTATTTTTCTGAATCTTCTGCTGTCAGCCAGGATCAATCTAGTGGGATGAAAATACAAATATATTAGCATTTATTTGTAATACTTAAAGTGGACTTAGCATTAAAATTAAAACTTTACAAGAACTGATAGAAAAGCATAACCAAAGCATGGATACTGTACATTTTAGTAAACATTATGTAACATTATTATAATGTCATTGTAACATATTTATTGGATCTCAGCTGACCTCACTCAATTATACAGTAAGGGTAAGTATACATGAACTGTTTACAAAACATTTAAATGCCCATGTTTGAAATTCACATTCATTCCAACAGACCAGTTCACACCAGAGTGTTGATGGGTAACGCATTTTTGAGCACTGAGGAAAATGCAATTTACAGGATTTGAAATGTTTTAAAAACTTCTAAATGCTATGAAGGCTTAATCTCCAAGGATTGCTTAATTCCCAGATGTCAGGCATGAATTTTACAAGTATGTTAATTTACATATGTTAATTTAAAAGCTGTTTTGTTTAAGAGGAGAGCAGACCATTGCTAATTTCAATCAGTACTTCATTCTACTAAACTCATCAGTCTTTTAAAATGCAGGGTTACAAAGTAGGTGATGGAGAAACAAAAAAATAAAGAAGTAAATGCAATCTTTTATGCCACCACCACTTTTAGTAAAAAAGCCTTGTTGTTTTGCAAGTTAGTAAACATGGTAAAATGTTTAGCATGAAAAAACATTTATTGTACTTTAAACTGTAACCCTAATCACACAAGCAACAATTTCTATTGACATTTTAAAAGGATCCACTGTCAAAGATAAACTGGAGCATATCTTTAAAGAACATGTTTAAAAGTAATGCAACACTTGAGATTTCTATACACTTTGCCTACCTTTATTCCTGTGCTGTTGAAACTTCTGTCTAAGCCGTTCATTTTCAAGTACATTCTGTTTAATAAGGTCCATTACAATGACTTCATTCTTTTGCTATACACAAAAAAATATTAAATTAACTGCATTGCTATCATTAACCCCAGGAACATTGAGGAGTAAACAAGCGAAAAAATGAAGTGTCTAAAAAACTGTGCTTTATTCTCGCTATCCTTGCTACTAATTAGGCTGTGCAGCCTACATGAGAAGAAACTGAAGAAAATAAATACAATTTTATAAATTTAATAATAAATTAAAAAAAAAAAAAAATCAGACGTGTCTGGAGGAGCTGCGGGGACAGGGTAAGTATTTTTTTCAGTTGTAATCAGATTGTCATACAATGTTGTATGACAATCGGATTCCTATATAACGCTCGTTTATATTTTTAGCCACCTTGACTTTAGTTCGGGGTAAACGATCGTAGCAAGTTCGCTTACCCCGAACCAAGGTCGGGTTAACCACCCAGGTGGTTAAAATACAAGCAGAATTTTCATTTTACACAGTGCACAGTTGTGTTTAATAGTTAGTTTTTTCATGTCTGTGTTATAACCCTTCTGCAATGTTCACAGCTAGTTAGAGTACAAAACTGTCTTCATGAAATCATCTCAAGAGTGAGCCATTTTTTATTTAGCCAGTTTGCCCTTTTAAAAACCCAATAAACTGAAGGAGGAATAAAAGTTACAGTAAACATCTCAATAAAGTTTCCAAACTGATGGAGTTTGCTCACATAATTTATCATTAATTTATCATTAAACACCAACTTTCTAAATATTCCAGTCACCTTCTTTATTGTAGAGGAGTGTTGCCTCTTCTTTACAGAAACTTTGTGATGTTGGCCAGGAATGTCAGATCTCTGAATACCTAAACCAAACAAAAACTCCTCATTGTTATGAAACAGTGCAGTTATGGTTTATAAATAGTTGTGGGCATAGTATTCTAACCATTTACATTCCAAATCAGGAAATATAAAACTTCCCTTGTTCTACGATTTCAATACCATTTTGTAAATAAATGACAGATTTTAAATTGCATAAGAACACCATGATCCTGCTTAAGTCAAACATAAAATTTTAATTGATCACTTTGTTTAAAAGAAAAAAAAAAGCTCCTGCCCCTAAATATTGAATAAAGGATTTGGTTGTGCTTCAAGGTGGTACGGAGCTGCTAAGTTGGAGTTCCACTTTATTTATCAGTGAAATTCATGTGTCAACATCTCTAGACTAAGAATGGTTGTCATTTCACCTCAGCCATGACCTAAAGCTGGACTTCAGGATCAATCCTCTATACATTAAAGTGTTTCCCTTTTCAGACACAGTAGAAATCAATGGGCAGAAATAGTATATGATAGTACCTGTAAAAACATAAGAAAGCAGCCGAGATTCTTACAAACATTGGATGCCAGGTGGAGGGTCCACTGAGAAAAGTATTTATTTATTTATTTTTTAACAAATTGGTTTAGCTAGTATCTATAGCAGTGCTTTTCAACTTTTTAACAAAGGTGAACCTATAAAATAATGTTGAGGTCTTATAGGTAATTCCTATATTTACTCTAACCATAGCTTACATATAGCCAGAAGGATATAAAGCTGAGTAACAATTAATGGTGTATATTAATATATGTTTAAACTACTTTGGAAAACACTGTTTGCTCTTGTATTTGTATGTATTGATAGATAAAATGGTCCCTAATGAGCTTTTTTCTACACTTTACATTTTTTAATCTTGTTATATCTTTTTAAATCTTATTGGTGTAACTACTTAAGCTCTTTTGTTGCAGATCTAATATAATTTAGATAAGCATTACATACATCACACTTTATTTCATTTGTAATTATGTGCAGCTCTCTAACCTACCATGTCCCAAGAATTTGTGTGTCTCCATTGCAATGGTTTTCGTCCCATAATCTGGCATGTGTACAGCGTTCGTCGTCCGAACGACCGTCCTGGCGGATCCACAGACAATGGTTGACGAACGATCGCAAAGCAAGTGAAGGGGGAGAGCGCGCAGCGGGGTGCCACTCCATCGTTCTCCCCCCTCCCCTCTCAATAGAGCAGAACGGTGCTGTATGTACACCACTCGTTCATGCATCGTGCAGTAGTTTGTCGTTGGAAAGGATCATGAAAGATTCTTTCCAATGACAATTATTGCACGTGTGTATGTAGCCTTAGGGAGCTAGGCGAAGGGCCCGCATGACTGATGGGGGAAGGCCTGAAGGTTATGTATGTGAGGGGGCGGAAGATGGCATGATGTTAAAGGTGTAAAGTGATAGGAAGAAAAATAAATACAATGGGTTGGAAATATGAAGCTATAAGGATGGAACAGGTGGGGGGAGGTCATAATTTTTGAAAAGTTTTGAGAGTGAAGATCCATTTTATTAGTGATGGAGGAGGTTGAAGCCATGTTGGACCTGCGGCGGTGGATAAAGGGCCGAACTGGTTGAAGGATTAGGTGGCCACGGTGATGCGAGGGACCCCTGGGGTTGCTTGTTCCGAAGGGTTATGGTCCCGCAGGTCTCAGGCCTCCAGAGAGCCTGAGCCCAGAGGTCCTCAGGGCTCGACGCCATCCGGGACCCTCCAGGGGAGCATGCGGCCTTACCTTCTTCCAGGAGTTGGGGAGTTCCGCAGGTGGAGGCCCAGCATGGAGAAGTATCGACAGCGGGCACTGGCCTTTCCCCTGCTGCGGCCAGCGGCCCTTCTGTGATGAGAAGGAGGGAATGGAGGGGTGGAGGAGTGAGTGATGGACCATTCTGAAGTGGACGGCAGGGAGCGTTAGAGATCTGAGTGGGGAATGCAGGTGCAAGTGGTCCGGTGGAGGGATGGACGGATGGGGTATGGCGGCATGCCGCAGGTATTGGATGGGGTGCAGGCCTTGTTACAGGAATCGATACAGGCAAAGGGTGGGGGGGGGGTGTCAGGGGGACATGCAAAGGAGGTAGGGTCTCGAGGCAGTGTGGGAGGTTTGGACATGGGGGAGGGAGCGACTGTTGGAGGGGCAAGCGACAAGGGGGGGGTTTGATTCCTATTGGCGAGACTGACGTGGAACACGGACTGAGCACCACTTCCATGACAGAATCGGATCAGGTTTTGTTAGAGCTGTTTCCAATTGTGCTGGCCGTTGAGTTATGGGGTTGTCATTTTGGTAACAAGTGGATTCGTTTTCATTTTGACAACTAGGTTGTGGTGCAAGCAATGAAAAATGGTCGGCGTCTCCATCACCGGTGATAAGCATGCTGGACAATCTGGTCTGGGGGGGGTTACCATACGTTTATTTGTGGCTGGTGCATATTCTGGGCAAATCTAATGTGGTGGCAGATGCTTTGTCTTGGTTGCAGTAGCAGAGGTTTCGGGAGCTGGCACCAGGGGCAGAGTGATTCAGAACTCCTTACCCTCAAGAATTGAGGAGACGCGACATAATCGTGATGTTGTTTCTTCAGCGGTCAGTAGCTAAGTCCACGTGGTCTACTTACACTAAGGTTTGTAAGGAATGGAGCTGATTTTCCGGTGAGTTTGGTGGGGCTCGACGGTGGAGGACTTTGCGTGTTTAGTTTGTGTTTTCTATGTAGGAATGTTGATCAAGGTGTGTCAGTTTTGGGTTTGAATAGGAAGATGGCCAGTTTGGCCTTTCGGTTTAAATGTTGGGGTATGCCCTTGTTTATGGTGAGACAGGTCTTAGGAGTTATTGGAAAGGTCGAGTGGCGATTGACGCTCAGCGTCCTGTAACCTTTACGCTGTTAAAGGCATTATAGGAACAGCTGGGGAGGATATATGTGTCGGAATATGAGGCGATATTGTTTAGAGTGGCTTTTGTGTTGGCTTTCTTTGGTGCTTTTAGGATCGGTGACATAAAATAGGATTACTTGAGGCTACGCACGGCTTTCCGAACATGGTGATAGTATCGTCCGAGATGGTGGCTAGGACAAGATGACGGATGGCGTCCTCGGTTAACAGGTTAAACAAGACCAGGACGAAGGTTAATAGGAAGGTTGGGAGGTTTATTTCGAGGAATGGTGGCATTGTGGTTCGCCATAGGGGATTGGAATCAGATTATCCAATAAATTTGTGCGGGGATGGCGTTCATCTAAATGTTGTAGGGATTGATTTATGGTGTTTGGGGCTGCAGGCCGGTATTCTTAGGACCCTGCGGTTGCGGAGGGGTGCACAATTGTAAGGTTTCACACTTCTGGCATGGTGGTGGTGGGAGATCCTCGGGGGACAGGGTGTGGTGGAGCTGATTGGTTTAAGTGTTGAAGTGGGGAGAGCCCTCTATGGGATGGGGTCTCCAAATGTTTAAAGGGGTTAAGAAGTGGTAAGGTGGGATGTTAGGCGTATTATTGTTGTTCCAGAGGCGGTGGAGTGGCGTCTGGGAGCCGTTGATTTATATCAATTAAAGGCTCATCCTGGGGTGAAACTGTACTGAAGGAGTTAATTCTCACTAGCACCTGCCACCTAAGGGAAGGGGTGTTTTTGTGGTGGAATCACACATTTGTTATTTGTTAATTGATACCTGGTAAAAATGTAAAATAAAAAGTCATTGCAATATATGTGGTGAGCATTGTAAAATAATAAACGGTCGTAGGGCCATTTTCACCATACCGCAGGTGTGTTTGTATTTATTTAAAGAAGGTTGTTGGGAGGGGTAAAAAAAGATGTGGTTTAGAATACCTCAGTCGAGTAATGATGGTGGGAAATTCTGGGGACAGGTGACAGAACTTGTTTTCTGTTCAATACAACTATATAATAGCCACTGTAGCTACAACATTTAAATGAATTTGTATGTAGCGATAGTGGGTGGGTACCAAAAAAAAATTACTCCACAGCTAGTAACACCCACTATTGGTGTCATGTTCATAAAAACATTATTCTTTTAGCCTGAAGAAGAGGGGCATAAACAAGACTGCTGTTAAGAAGCTGTGTGACAACTGGCTGTCACAGAGTTAGAAATGTAATTAATGCCACTGTCTCAGAGAGAATTTCTCATTATAACTACTAACCTAGGTAAGACCTTTAATGCAATGTTGATATAAATACACCATCTCTGTACTGTCCTCATTTAGATCAGTCTTGTCTTCATGCTTATGACAAATGCTCAAGTGTCACTAAAGTGTCACTTTTCAGCAGCCACTCAAATCACTGTAGCGTACCCTGCATGCTGCAATAGGTTCACACAATAGTATTTGTAACAACAGATAAACCTGGCATTTTAGAAAACATTGCCTTACCTGATGCAACTGAAAGTGTATCAGTATCATTTCTCTCAATACACTGAAGCATCTGGTTATTTCTTTTTATATCTTGTTTAATCAATAACTTTGTTTCTTTCTAGAAATACATACACAAAGTTGAAATACACAATCATCACAAATTTTAAATAAAGGGAAGAGATCAGGTTTAAAAACTAATCAGTGTTTTTGATTCTGTGGTTTACACTAGCCACATTACAATTAAATGTGTTATTTAGATTAAAAGGTCATTTTTATGTGTGGGGATCATTCTAGCCTTAGTAACTCTGGTTGGCATACACTGCAGACAATGAAGGATGGCAGACAAGAAAAACTTCCAAAACTAGGCACAATAACAATACTGACGATTTACTTTAACTTACTTAACTCACTTCACCCTGCTACACAGTTCTATTCAATATTCACACATTGTTGTTCTACAGCCTGAAATAAACATAACTAACACCCCTAGATACTGGACAAGACCAGATGGCTGCCATTTATGTGTTGGGTGCATGTGAAGGTGCAACAAGTGGTTTTCCATTACTGCAACAAAATGTTGTAAAGCGGGCTTGAATGCTTAGTTTTCCAAAGTGAAAGAAATTTTTAAACTTAATTAAACTTTGTTATCTGACTTCATTTTCTCACATTATTTACCTATAAACTGGATTTTTGTATAAAAGAAAAGAAATACACAGACTTTCTAAATATTACAACAACCTTCCTTGACGTAGATAATAGCTGCCTTTTCTTTACAGAAACTTTGTCATGCTGTCCATTATTATTAGAATTCAGGATACCTGAAAAGAAAACTCTAAACCATTAGAAACATTTTTATAAGTACTGTCAGCATAATTTTCAAAAAATCAATGGGAATAGCAAAACTTTTATTCTTTCTCCTTTACTATTAAAAATGGACAGAGATGGCCATACACTAGTTGATTTGTCCACATATAACAATCAGAGGCAGTATTGCTGTGCAGAATTAATCAGAACACCAGACAATCCTTTCAGCTCAGTAGCCAATGAAAGCATTGAGCTCCAAGCTGTTGCAATGGTACAAAATGTTTCACACCCCCACTGTATGACAACTACTATTATTTATCTCACGCCTTGTAGGTCCAAGGTGTCATGCTCCTTGGGACACATCCTCACCACAACCTGGGCTCAAAGGAGAATATTGCAGACAATGATGAGATGAAAAGGAAGAGAACCTGTGACTGGATAAACATTGCTTAAAAAGGGAAGTATTATATGTTGCATTTCTTCAGTGGGTAAACTTTAAAAGCAAGAACAAGCTGCACTATAGTATGTAATGTTAAGAAAAACACACATCTCTATACTATAGTAATTTTAGTGTCTTACCTGATTCAGCTGTATGCTTATTATTGTTACTTCTCTCAATGCACTGACGCATCTGGTCACTTCTCTTTACATCTTGAGTAAGCAGTAGCTGTGTCTCTTTCTAGGTATAGAAATAAATTGTTCACATACACCAATCCTATAAAGTGTAATTGTGAATATTGCAACTATGGCTTATATTTATCTGTAAAGTAGATTATGGATTGAAAAGTTATTTTATGTGTGGCTTTTACTGTGAGACTTACCAATAGATATCAGTGTTTCTCAACCAGGGTTACTCCAGGGGTTGCTAGGGGTTCCTTGAGCAATGTGCAGTTTGTGACTCTCAAGTCAGTTTAATTGATAGCAATGTTTTTAGGCTATCTGTAACAGAGATATTCTTCCCACTGATCACCACACTAATGTAATGTGAGCTGTAGATAGATAGATATAGATAGGAGTTCCCTGAAGATCTGAAAGTTATTTCAAGAGTTTCCCCTTATTAAAAAGTTTGAGAAACACTGATATGAACAGATGAAAGAGAATGATAAGAAATGGCGCACAATGAGTAGGTGTAATTAGCTAAAACTCACATGTTCCTGTTTCACTGAGATGTCCACAGCAAGGTCTATTATTTTATATATTTAATAAAAGGCACACAGGCAGGATTTTATTGTAAAAGGACTTTTCCTTCCCTAACTAGGTGTCTTTCCAGCAATATTACCGGGGCAGGGCTGGGGGGTATGTGGCCCCAGGGCCAACATTCTGAAACACTGCTGAATTTATCATTTTGTTGGAGTGAGCTATCAAGAACAACAATACTGATCAGGAACTAATTTTATATCTTCTGGATGTCCAACACAATGTGACTGCTATTAATACTGATCCAGCCCCAAAATATCCATGCTGGGGGATTGTCATATTATGTTTGTGACTTCATATTAAAAATGTAAAGCTGTTCATTCAATATGCAGCCAACTCCTCACCCATAAACTAATAAAACATAAATTCACAGTGTACTAAAAAATAAATCCAATAAAAAATATCTTAGAGTATTCTTATCTGCATACACTAATGTCATAATATTTCAAGTTGATTTCCAAAAGGTTTGACACTCTAAACCAGAATAAAAGTGGTCTAAATAATCTTCAACAAGTCATCATCAACAGCATATTCCCCCTGAGATGGGTTTTCACCATTTTACTGATTCTTTTACTTAAAATGGGTCAAAATGAACTCAATACATATGTTTTTAAAGAATTCAAAACTTACTTTGTGTCGCAGCCATACCGCCATATATAGGCAGAAAAAATCCCATTGCAAATATAGAAGAGGATAAAGAGGCCAAACTATGCGCTATAGCACGAATGGTAGAATGCATAAAAAAACCAAAGCATAATGAAAAATGCAGTAACACACAGACACGGATCATAATTACACTGTTAAATTATTACTGCACATCTCCAATGCTTCTGGAGTTACATTTGTTTATAATAAGTTTATCCCATTAGACTTAAAAAAATACTACCATATATACTCGAGTATAAACTAGGATTTATTTATTTTACCTGAAAATGCTATTAGAAAAAAGATCTGTCCTCATATAAAATGGTAAACAAGCTCTTGCCACATAGGACATTAAAGTATGTGACCCACTTTACATGAGGACACAGCACCATCTACTGATGGCCAATGATAATGCACAGAGGATCGTTTAAGAGCAAGCGCTCATCATAACCAACTGCAAAGTATACAATTTTTTACCCTGTAATGTGGGGAAGGGAGGTAAGAAGACTAAGCCCATGTGGTTTCAATTTGTTGCCCCCTTTAAGCAAAAATTTAAAAAAAAACACAACATGGATGTATTTATTATTTATTTTGGCATTTCAGTTGATTACTGTTAAATGTTGGCAGTGAGGGCCACATTTTGTGCCCATAGGTTTATACGCTGGCCTAATCTAGATAAGAAGGAGCCTTGATTTATATTTGAGTATATACAGTACATTTTCCCTAGCTCTTCATATTCTCTTTATATAACAAATCATTTGCTTGATCTTTTGGTGTTGTACTTCAGAAGAAAAAAACAAAAAGAAAATGCAATTGTAATCTCCATACCTTCTTTTTATTCTTTTTTTTAGGTCCCATGTAACCTTTGTCTCGATCATCAAAACCTGAGTTGCCTGCATACAAAAAAGTCACCACAATGCAAATATTCTCATAAAGTTAGAGAAGTTATAGTTTACATAAGGGAACCAAAAACAAACTCAGGATCACTTCACCCTAAAATACAATAGTCGTACACTCACCAAATCTATGGATGATTTGAGGATTGATATGAAATGATTGTAAAACATTAAAGCACATTTGTATTATTGCTAATAAATGGAAAGAACCCCATAGATGCATATAAAAGCACCTTCTGATCCCTGTCAGCTGTCTTATTGCGCAACACTAGGGTACTATGGGCCTGATTTGTTTTAAGCTCTCCAAGACTGGACAGAATACACTTTCACTGGTAAAACTGGGTGATCCAGCAAAAAAAGAAAAGTGTTCCTAAGACAATCTTACTGTTTGATTGGGCAGCCAAGTGGCAAATGTCATTTCATATAAATACCTTTAAAATTATGTACTTGGGAGCTAATAACACCATGCAATTCCAAGCTGCAATATCTAAAGCTAGTAAAGTACTTTCTTGTAATAAAAGAGGAATATACTGCAGAGATGGAGACATAATCCTGCCCCTGTACAAAGCATTGGTCAGACCACATCTGGAAAATGCCTTCCAGTTTTGGGCACAAGTTCACAAAAACGAAATTGTTGAATTGGAGAGAGTGCAGAGAAGGGCAACTAAACTAATAAAAGGAATGGAGGAGCTCAGCTATGAGGAGATATTATCTGAACTGAATCTATTCTCCCTTGGGAAGAGACGTTTAAGGGGACGTATGATCACCCTGTAAAAAAAAAATAAAGGGTCAATATAGAGAACTCTCTTCTCAAGTATTCACTTTGAGATCATTACAGAGCACAACAGGGCACTCTTTGCGTCTGGAGGAAAAGAAGTTTAAGCTCCGGATAAGGAAGGGATTCTTCACTGTAAGGTCTGTGAAAATGTGGAATCGGTTCCACCAGGAAGAAGTTTAAGCAACTACTATAGATTGCTTTAAGAAAAATCTGGATAGAAGCTAGAAGCACAGAATATAACTGGGTACTAAGGCTTTAAAGTAAAGATAGCAGAGACTGTTGATCCAGGGAACATCTGATTGCCTCATGGAATCAGGAAGGAATTTTTTTCCTGTTGATACAAATTGTACCAGGGTTTTTTTTGCCTTTCTCTGGCCCAACTATGTCTTACAGGGTTTTATATCTGGGATATGTTTATTTTCCTAGTGGTTGAACATGATGGACTTATGTCTTTTTTTCAACCTAACCTACTATGTAACTATTTGCTCTCTAGCAAATGTTACAAATGTTTTCAGTCCTGGACCAGATCCATTCCAGGTTTGCTGGATCATCCAGGTTCACTGATGAAAGTGTATCCTCTACAACCTTGGAGAGCTTTTATAAATCAGGCCCTATGAATCTGTAAGTTCTCCTTATGTTGGAGGGGGTTTTCTCCATGCATCTGCTTTCCTCTCACATTTAGAAAAAATCACACTGATAAATTGTCTTCCTCTACAATTCGCTCTAAACTTTATTAGGGGCATTAGATTTTAAGATCTGAGGGACAGTTACTTACACAGCTATGAACTCATTATATACATAAATAACAATATGTTACAAATCTCTTCTATTAAAAACTTACTTTTCAATATGCCAATATTTGGATATGGCTTGACGCATCCTCTCCCCCCATGATAGGTCATTGTATTGTGTGATGGAAGAAGGGAAGTGAGTATATTTGCTCCACAATTCAATATCCAGATTTTTCAGGGGATCAACACATATGTACATTTCCCTCTGGATCCCATTCCACTGGAATGCCTATGCCTGGCTTACACCTTATGGCATGGGGTATAAATGTACTAACGCTAAGGAGACGCTGGGTGCCCAGCCATAGTCACTTCACAATTACAGGAGGCCTTGGTGACCGCCAATTTATCTGCACCAAAATAAGCTGAGAAAAACACAGTAAAGGCATTTCTTGCTTTTCTAATGGCTCATTACTTGTGTGTGACCCCTGCAAGCAGAGCATCTCTTAGCCCCATTACCATGGCCTATCCAGTGTATATATATATACATATATCAGTAATAGATGAGACACGTGTCTCCTGAAGCCCCTCTGCTGTGTGCTGAACATTGTGACGTCACAGGTGTCGCCCCCTATCAGGTGCCCTATGTGCCCATACACCCCTGTCATGTCCCCTATATAATAATATATAATGGCCGAGCACAGCACTCACCCTTTCCGGCGGCCCTGCTACTCCTCTGCCTCGAGACTTTGGGCAGACACAGAATGGGGATCACAGGCGATGTTGCAGTCACTGGAGGTCGGGTGGCTTTCTTCTCCCTCACTCCGTGCCCATCTTTGTCCATCCCCCGCCTTCTTGTCACCTCCACCCATGCAGAGTCAGTCTTCTTCTTCGTCTTCTTCTTCCCGGAGGTTTCCTTCATCTTGCCGGTGACCACATCAGACAGCTTCTCCTCACGGGTTTAACCTCTGAGAACAGCGCCGTGTGAATGACCGACAACAGCGCCACCCTCTGGCCGTGAGACTAAGGAAGCAGTGTCTTCTGGATGAAGAAAGAACAACACCATCCTCTTACCCCGTGCATGAGAGAGAACAGCCGCTTTAAGTCATGTGTCTAGGAAAGGACAGCGCCACCTTCTGGTCGGGTGACTGTGAGAACTCCTGCATCCTCCAGTAAAGTGACCTGTACAAAATTGTCCCCTCAGTGGGTGTTCTTTGAGAGCAGAGATACTGCTTTGGAGCTATTTACCTCTTTAGGTTTTTTTTTTTTTTGTTCTTTTTTAATTTCACAGGAAGTTTTAAAAAGTTGTTACACGCAATGCCTCTTTTGCACCACAACATACCCTCAGTGTTGCAAGTTCAATGAGGTCACCCTGCATTCTTCATTTATCAAAAAACCTAATACAGGTAATCCCCGAGTTAAGGACATCTGACTTTCAGACGACTCCTAGATACAAACGGAGCTTCCCTGCTCCCTCATGTGCAGGATGGAGGCTTGGAGGGGGGGGGGGGGCGGTTTGCATAACATGCAGATAAAATATTTTGCTAATCACAGGTTGTGGGTGATGCTATAAACTGAGCTCTTTCTGCAGCGTCTTGTAACTCCTTAATGACCAAGACAAACTCCGCAGTTGTTGCTTTTTGCATATCAAAGCACAGCTTGCTCAAGAAGTTAATGAATGTCCTTGTCTCTTGCATTAGTTGATGATGCAGTTAATGCAGAGATCGCTAAAGAATGAGTATACCCACAGCAGTGTTTGCCAACTGAATAGTGAGTATCAATGCCAGAATAGGTAGAGGTAGCAACCTTTACATCTGGATCTTCTTAGTCCATGTCTGGGTACCTGGCTTTTTCTAAGAATAGAAATATAAATGATATTATTGGCTGGCTGAATTCCAGGTTGTCTTTTCCAACTTGTGGCAGTTTTCAGCTCTTTTGAATAGAGCAATAAAGCGTCAGAAGGTGGCATTTGCAGCCATTTCCCTAAAAACTCCCAGATTTTGCCACAACAGTTTAAACTTCCTTTATAAGAAACAGCATTATCCTTTTTAGCCTGTAAATTGCAATCCTTGCAGGAGGAATGTGGGGGGACAGGGAATACTTCAGAGTTTTACCTGCCTGACTGCACTAATTTTGCTGGGGCTGTGGACATCACCCCAAAGATGGAGTGTATGCATCAAACACAAAAATTCACATATAATCGTTGGAAAAGATTGCTGTTACAGCAGACAGAATCATTCACAAGGACTCACCTTAGCCCAAAGGTAACCTGTAGGTTTGAAATATTTTACCAAACTTGTTTTGTCAGTGAAAACAACATTTTTGAGGAAAAAGTGGTAAAACGGTGTTCTTGCCATATTTTTAGCCAAGCAAAATTTCTTACAATACTTCGGGGATCCACTGGGGGCCTAGTTAGCCAACAGGATCACTCCCATGGACCTTCGGGAAAGCCCTGCAATCCATCAGGAGGGGAGAAATGGGAGGAGATTGAAAATGATTTGTGCTCGAGTAAACCCATGGTCCAGTGACCCTGTGAGCTCCAATAACCCCTGATCACCTGTGACCCTTTGCATTAAATTGACCGCCTACTTTGCTGATCCATTATGCTTCAGTGACACTGAACACTGAACTGATCAGTACTCCAGTGACTTTTGTACTCCAGCAACCCTATACTCCAGCGATCCTCTGTACTTCAGTGAGCCTGATTCACAAGTGACTGGTTGTACTCCAGTGATCCCAACCTTCAGTGAGCCTTTGTACTCCTTGTACCCAAGCTTTAGTGACCCTTTGTACTCCTGGGACCCAAGCTTTAGTGACCCTTTGTACTCCTGAGACCCCAAGCTTTAGTGACCCTTTGTACTTCTGGGACCCCAAGCTTTGGTGAGCCTTTGTACTCCTGGGACCCCAAGCTTTAATGACCCTTTGTACTCCTAGGACCCCAAGCTTTAGTTACCCTTTGTACTCCTGGGACCCTTAGCTTCAGTGACTCTTTGTACTCCTGGGACCCCAAGCTTCAGTGACCCTTTCTATTCCTGGGACCCCAAGCTTTAAGGACCCTTTATACTACTGGGACCCCAAGCTTTAGTTACCCTTTGTACTCCTGGGACCCTTAGCTTCAGTGACTCTTTGTACTCCTGGGACCCCAAGCTTCAGTCACCCTTTCTATTCCTGGGACCCCAAGCTTTAAGGACCCTTTATACTCCTGGGACCCCAAGCTTCAGTGACCTCTTGTACTCCAGGTATCCCAAGCTTTAGTGACCCCATGTGCTGCAGTTACCCAACACATTCCAATGGCTCTTTGTGCCCTAGTAACCTCCGAGGTGACCCCCAAATATTCAGCGCACTGACTGTCACACCTAATAACCAGTAATTTATATTATTGCAGTTTGGACTTGCGCCAAAAGAAGATGAATGTTTCCTAATGCGCCTACTGCAAAAAAAGGAGAATGTTATTATTTTTTATTATCAATATTTTTTAGTAGCAGATCTACCAACAAAAAAAATGTAAAAAATCTATATCAAAGCTTTGTCAGTTATGTCTAGGAAGCATAGCATGTCACTGCAACATCTAAGGGTCAATTTATAAAGCAGTGAATCTGACATCCACTAAGACATTCCCTATTGAAGAATCAAATAGTGCTATTGAAACGCTTGAAACTGGAAAATTCTCCATTAGGAAATGTTTCAGTGAATTTGAGATTTACTGCTTTATTTAACAGATCTCATAGTCTCTTTCCTGTTTAATCCTAATAAATAAATGTAGAATGACCACTACTATTAACACACCTCTTCCATGGTTCAGAGATACAAATATTTCTCATCTAAAGCACTACTAAATATATCTCCATAGTCCAACAGTACTTCTCAGGGTCCTCTTTCTAAAGAAGACCCATTCTGTTTCATTATAAATATACTATAAAACAAGTAATAGGTTGAAAAAAATAAACCGATGGTAGATGATTATGATGTATTTGTGTGACTCCTAAATGTTGAGCTTTGTAAATGTTGTTAAATAAAAAAACAGTATTTTATTTATAAATTATTTCCGGTTGTTTATGTAGATTGATAGATCTGAAGCGAGGCAAGGATATCTCTTTTGGCTAAAACAGTAATTGATTTTTAATTAAATAAATTTTATCTCTATCTTGTTTCAAAATGTTTAAAAAGTCGGTGCTTACAAATGTAATTTTACAAAGTTGAAAAACACACACTAAGGGCCAATAATGGGAATACGGCAAATAATCTAAGGAAAGTGTGGAGAAGTTATTCACATATTCACATATAAACATACAGCAAACCATATAACCCCAAATGTTACAGCTAAATAATTTAAGAGCCTGTAATTTGAGTGAGCCTTTTATTCAAAGTGCTTAAACTAATATTATTGAAATGTAGGTACCTTGTGATTACTGAAAACACTTCTTTTGATCTTTAAATAATTTCCTGGTTTTCTCTGATAATTAAACCAGCAAATGGCTAAAAGCACTACAGAGTGCCTATAATTTATTAGCATTGTTAGTTTAGGTACTGTTGGTTTAACTAAGTGTCTGTCTGCCCTATTTTGCACTATATGTCCGTTAAAGTATACTTGAGGCAATTAAGTAGTTGGCATTTGCAAAGTAGAATAAGAAATGGCAAGTGAGGGATTGTTTGGACACAGCTGCTCCATCCAGCTAATTTCTTGGCATTGTTTCATGATGCATTCCGTATGAGGGGCAGTATGGCCCACCATTCCGTATGAGGGGCTTCCCCACCATTCTGGCTCTTCTGTCAGACATGTCCATGATGCACAGCAAAGATAGTTACTGATTTTTTCGTCCACTCAATGGGTTGCTGGAGCACAGTTTATGAGGTTTGGCACATGGATGGTTAAACAGCTTCATTTTTAGCATAGGAAGTTTATAATAATTATATGTTGCAGGCCACTCTGTAAAAAAAATACATTGCTCAGAAATAGAAGTTAGTTGCTAAAACAGCAGAGGTGCACTTATTTATACCTTTGTATGAGACCAAGGTGTCTAAGGAGAGATGTAAGGAATAATAAAGCACATAAAGATGCAGAATATAACCACAGCTGCTACTGCTTACTGCTAAACAAATGAAGTATTTAAAGAAAACATGTCATTTGCTAAAAACAACTTACTTAAACTAATATTTAAATTTAAATTCAGGTACCAAGTAAAAATTGAAAGCATCTTTTTTGATCTCCAAATTATCACCAAGGTTTTTTCTGACAATATTGCAGCAGGTTCATGACAATTTTACTTTTACTAAATCTATGCAGGGAATTAGAGTTACTGTGGAGACAAAGCCAGCAACAATACCATTTACTTGTATAAAATTTCATTTACATTTAGCTGTTTCAAAAATCATTATGTTTCAAGGGCCTTTCATAAGCTTTCAGGGCGCTATTCAGCTTCACTGGTACAAGACTGGTAAAAAGAAAATGTCACATTTTTCTGTACACAATTGAATTAAAAGTTACTGCTGCCTCCATGTTTACTCTGGTGCCAATCATTTTAATGTGTAAAGAACAAAGGTGCTGGCTAAATGATCTTCTTGCATTAGATTTTTTGTTTGACTTGTGTAAGAATTAACTGTTCATTGCATCTAGTTCTTGCTGAGTGTGACAAAACGTCATTTTAGTACCTTGACATGCGAATACAGAGTGTTTCTTGTGACAAGTTACATAATCATTTATTAGTTACTACTTGAATGCTCTTTGACTCAGTCCACACTTTGTGATCTTTGATTGCAGGTGTTTATTGTACTTATAATGCCGTTATCAGTTTTGGACATAAGAGGTATTTAAATGCCTGCCCAAGTGCAAGATAATGTGCCCTAAGTTCTCCTAGTAGGGTGCAGAGGCGGCTCATGTACCCTTACATAACTGGGTGATTGGGAGGTACTAAATCCCCCACACTGACCCTTTGGTAAGTATATCACTTTATTGGTGTCACATTACCATTAAAATCTATTTTTTACGAACAGCGTACACATGCTAAGCAATATGTAGGTCATTTTGTTTACCTAACCATTATTTATTATTAACTATATATATTTATTATTTAAAGAGATCAAAGTGCTTCTTTTGACAAAGCCTTTATCTGCTTCTCTCTCCTCAGTAGGATCATTTTTGTTCGGTTATTATGCAGACAGGCATTATATAAAGGACAGTTATCCTTGTATTGTTCTGCTAAAGCCACCTTCATTCTGTCTCTAGTCTTACCACTACCCCTCTTGAACATGATAAGTCTTGCAGTTTAATCAGTGCTAAAGCACTAAAGTAAAGCAATAATATGTTTTTTATGAGCATACAGAAAGCTTTTCAATGTCTGTCCACTAAATATAAGTATTTATTTTCATGGCAAAATGTTTGTTGTTTTCCAGCACTAAAAGAAATGTATATATTTAGACTGAAGCTTCTGACCTTGGCACACCTTTGTTCCAGACTGAGGTGCCAGTTCAGTAACGTCCTCATCCTGTGAATTCTGGTGTTTGTTCAGTCCTTGGCTGTCCTTGCGTAAATTTTAACATAAACTAGTTCCCAGAAGCTTCCTCTAACTATATCTTACAAAACTACAATGTACAGACTGATGTCTTAACAGGTCACCTGAAGCTGTAAGAAATGCTTTCTCCTGTCTGCAGCAGAGAAATGTCACACAATTCAGACATCAGAATTACCCCTAGGTCTGGCAAAGTCACTTGATTGAATTTTAGGGCTGTTTAATCCTTTTTAGAATGTACTCGCATGAAAATTTAAAAAAAATTATTGTAGCACCCCAAAGCTAAATAGCAAACTGGTACCCTTGCCTCTAGCCACTTTCTGTAGTTGCTGGTAATGGTACTGAAGCCTTTCTGTGTGATCCAGGATCACAAATCTCATTAGAAGACATTTAACCACTCTACAAGAAACCAATCTTTTGAGATGCGGGGTGTTCAGCTTTCCTAGGACCTGGTGATGAGGCCTAGTGGCATCACTCTCACCTAACGTACATCACCAGGGTGTAAAATAAGCATTTTTGACATTTTTCTTGAAATTATTTTTCTTTTATCGATTTCACTAACCCTTTGATTTGGGTATTTGTTTTGAGAGTAAGTTAACATAAGTGGCCCCGTATTTTTAAGTTTCTAAGGCTACAATTACAGATGAGAATTTTCCTAGAGCTGATTGTGAAAAGTACTCCATCCTGGTGTTATTTCTCTAACATGACACTAGGTGGCAGCCTTAGCCACATAAAAAGTGGGCTGATAGTGTGATGCTGTTTTGGTTGCAGTCAGTGCTGGGTTCCTATGGAAACTGAGGATCCTAGGAATAAAATGCAAAGCAGCTCTGAAGCTGATATTTGGGGAGAAGGAGTATTATATTTGTAAGCAGAATTCAGTGTACCGAATGACTGGCTAAGGAGAAGGTCACACAATAATTATGGGTAATACTTATCCTAACACCATCCATGGAAGAACTTTTTAACCATTTATAATTTAAATAAACCATATCAAGGATTTAACAAATTGCAGAAATGTGGATACATGATTAAAGATTCTTTGAACACTGCAGTATAGGTATTTTAATCAGGGGCTGTGAGTTAATATTTGACTACTCATATATTTATTATGAAAACAAAAAAAAAAGGTTCAGATTATTAAGGTTTTTGTCAATCTTTATTAATTGCCAGCATATTAGGCAGCGCTGTACAATACATATAGGAGTTGCAGATGATGAATCTGCATAATACAATGATAAACAAGGTGCAGAGGTCCTACTCCACAGAGCTTACACTCTAAGAGGTGGGGAGAGTAGTACATAATTGGAGAGGGATATAAAATAGTGGCTCATTAGGATGAATTAAGACAGGGGTGTCAAACTCAAATACACAGAGGGCCCAAATGAATAACTTATACAAAGTCGTGGGCCAAACTTTAAATTTATTGAAAAAACAATTCAATAAGAAGAAACAAGAACACATAAGAAGGGCATGCAGTAATATGTAGTGGATTGATCTAAATTAGCATATTAGTGCATGCTCTTCTCATGTGTTCTTGTTTCTTTCCTTTTAAGATTAATTGTTTTACTTAATTGCCAGAGAATGCAATGGGAAACCAAATGAATTGCTGCATTCATTGCACACATTGCATTCCCTGGCACAGTAAAACAATTAACATAGCAATAGCTCTATGATAATTCCTTATAATATTAATCCTGATAATTCCTGATTGAGTTTACCTGTCAGTATAAACTCTGCAGGGTCCACACATAGGGTCTGTTCAATAGACACGAGTGATGCCGCTACTACAATTCCCGGCATCACTTGCGTCTATAAAATGCAGGGCCTTATAGCACTCCAAAGGGAGTTCCCAAGAGTTGGGACAGCTCTAGAAAAGTCTTGGAGTCATGCATGTGATGGGGTTATAAGTGAAGAAGTCATTAGAAGGTGATTGGAGGTGCCAAGAGGGCTACTAGGGGTGTTTTTGTATGTCAAGTTGGAAATGTAGGAGGGACAAGAGCTGTACAGTGATTAAAATCAGAGCACAAAAGCCTAAATTTGATCCCTAGGTGAAATGGAAGCCAGTGTAGAGACTTACAAACAAGCAATCACCTATGATTAGGTAATTTCCTGTTCGAAGGAAAACCTGTACAAGTGAGAAAAACAGGTAGTCAAGATAAGAACCTAAAAAGAGTTTAGCCAAATGTTTATGAATCTGGACAGATTCAGCCTTCTTGTTTTCTATTTGTTTATTGTTTAGTTTAAAGACTTTGGACTACAGTACTGCGTAATATCTTGGCGCTATATAAATCTGTTTTTTTTTATTATTATTATTATTAATAAAAATATTAATAATAATAATACTCTGGAAGTCTGTGTTCCTTCCTGATGTTTTCTTTGACCTTCTTACATGTGTCTGGCAACACTGCACACATTTCTGTCCATTTATAAACTTTTTTTAAGGTGGATCAGAATGGAGGATTTTAAACAAAAAGTCAGAGAAAGATGGGATGCTGGCCTATTGTGCATCCAAAGTCTCAGGTGTGGCCTCCACTCCATTAAGTGGGAGGAAGAAATAAATATGTACAAGTACATTTCTATAATATTTTCCCACACTTGACATTAGGAGGTCTTCCACCATTGCTGACCCCTACTACATTCTGATTGAGCTAGCATCTAGAATGAATCTTATTATAAGTTTGCCTCACAATTTATGTTCCCCATAACCCTGTCTATGCCTGTAGTTTTCACTGCCAAAAGCAATTTAGCATAGCAGCTAACATTTCAGTTCTAGTTTGTCTACACTGTTTTTTGATGCCAGTGGTTTTTGATGTTTCTCTTCACTTCGCCGTGGAGTATACAATATGCTCCATCTTCCAGCTTCTTTGCTGCCCTCAATACATACCGGTAGAAACAAAATATTAGTTCAACTGGTCCTTCAATCTGGGGATTTCCATGGCAGACTTCAAATAGAGAACTGTGAATATTGAACTGATTTATATTGTGATCTTACTTTTTGCACATCCTCCACTTCAAATATACATTTGTACGCCTCTCCTTCTGCCTGACTTGTAAAGCCTGCTTTCCCAGCTTTAATCAGAGACTTGCAAGATGTGCTTTAGATGACTCATTACTTTAGAACTATATCAGAAAGATAGGGTATCATGTAATTTTGCAGAGTCATTCTGCAGTCTAGTATAAAACTCACATTGATGTAAGCACATTTTCATTTAAAGTGACTCTGTAGCTGCAAATGTAAAAGAAAAAAAAGCCTTACCTAATTTATTCTTATCAGTCTCAACATATCAACATAATATCTGCATATGAGACAAAAAAAAATTTGGGGGCCGTAGCCCTTCAACAAATGTAAGAATCCAGTATTAATCATATTTTTATTTTATGGGTATGGTGACATTCTTTCTGTGCATACTTTGAAAACCAAACTTACAGTAAAATGTTTTACATTGTCAGAAGTTCTAATCCTTCTCCACTGTAGGAAAGATGTGTTTTTAATTTGTGTCCCATGGTGTTAAGTGGAAGTAGAGAGAACGCCTCCCCAACATGAAACAAAAACAAAGAAGTTGCAATTCCTACCTGGTTTACCAAAAACTAAATCCACAGTTCATTAATTATTGTTTCCTACTTATGATGCAAAAACAAGTGCATATAGAGCGTGTGGAATGCACCATGACTATTGAAAGAACAGGCATGTTCATGGTTCTGGCATGCAGGTCTTATAATGGTGGAATGCCTGTAGCCTAAATACATACATTGTATTGTTTTGACTGTCAAAGGTTGTAGGTGCTCTTGAAAAAAAACTATATAAAGACACAATTAAATATAAAATATTATAATTTTTTATTCTGGTTTATAGTATAACTGTTACTAAATCGGTGTTTCTGTTTTAGTCTTGTGGCTCACCTACCAAGCAATATTGCCAGCCATTCAGTTTGGAAAAAAATAAAGGGTAATTTTACAGCTTGGTGAAATTTCAGTATTTATACTTTTTGTGCTTACAGTAGCTATAAACCCTAATTGGATGACATTTATTTGCTAAATTATTATGTATTTAAAAATAAATAAGTAAAAAAAGCAATAGCATTGGGATCATTGGGATTTATCTGTTAAAAGTCCCACATATATCAGTTTTATAAATCTAAATAAATTCAAAATATCAATAATTCAATGTCCCAATGTCAAACAGATAAGAATGAATCCATGTGTGAACTTTTTTTGTAAGTAGGTATTTATTTTTTATTTGTTTATCTGTATCTTTGTCCCATTTGGGAGGTTTCCAGTCTTTTATTGTCCTGTAGACGCAACAGGAAGTAAAAAAATAAAATGAGCAAAAGCACCTTCCAGTCAGTTGTCTTACAAACTGGTCTCTACATTAGAAGATTGGATATCTCCTGTTGTGTTGAAAAATATGGATGTATACTTACTTTAAAGAGTCCCTCTTTATATCAAAATCCCCCTTTATATTAGAGTCACACCTGTACATCAGGAGCCCCTCTTTACATCAGAATCCTACATTCACAGTGGGGGTTCCCCAGACCTCTGTTAACACACAGTCCTAAAAGCTCATTCATGAGTGTAACCTCTCCAGCCACTAACTGTTATAAACAGAGCCAGCTAAGTAGATCTTTTACTACTGTTGTCATTTGCGGGACTGGCATCAGGTAATCAAAAGCCATTCAGAGTAAGCCAGTGGCAGAAGATTTTATGTGTAACAGTGAGCGGTCAGACAGTGGACATAAGAAAGGCTCCTACAGAGCCCCTGGAGTAAGGAGCCTGATCTATGCAACTCCTGTTCCTATGTCATTGTAGATCGATAAAATGCTTATGGGTGTTCTAACCCTAGGGTCCTTGGGATTTGGGCTTGAACAAGCAATTTCCAAACAGAACAATTTCCAAACCCTGACAGATTCCCCTTTGCTTTGTCCACCAAAAGTAGAACAATTTTGAGTGGTCAAACTTTTAGAGTACAACGGAGGAATGTAAGAAAAAGCATAAAACATAATATTGGTATACAGTAACTTTTAGTTGCTACTGAAGTTATTTTGTAACTATATTTTATTAAAGATTACCTTTCTGCTACAACTTGCAGCCAGCCATGACTTGCTATTACTGTTATGAAAATCAATGTTCTCCCTCTGCAGCCATGGTAACTATAGTCCTATAACTGGCTCTCACTGGCTTTCCTATAAGTTTGCACAGAGCTTGAGGTTCAATGTTTATATATTTGGGAAGATACTAGGCATTTGATGCTGTTAGGATTTAGAGCAAGCATGTCAATGTGGTGGGCCACAAACCTTTTTTTTCTTTCCTTCTGCCCTCCCTGGTAGTCCTAGTTAGAGTTGGACTTCAACCTTATATTCTCTTCGCCTTTTTTTAAGTATATATTTTATATTTTGATTCCCTTTAAAACGTAAAAAGACTCTGAATCTAATGTAACCTAAAGACAGTAAAGTAATTTTTGAGTACCAGCTGCTCTCATTAATTATCTCTCAGGTAAGCTAGGGTTTAATAAGTGTTTGCATCCAATGCTAGCTAGGTTTAAGGAGATGGGCCTGCCACCCAATAACCACAAATATTTGCCACAGTGTGACCCAAGGTTAACTGTTGTTGCTGTACAACTGGAAGGTGCTGCTTGACATGAAATTTGAAAAAATGTTGGCTAGAGATAGTAGATGTATTTCCAGCAATAAATATGACCTTCCCTTCCCCCCATTTTACCAATCTTTTGTTTAAAGGGCTTGATTACTTCCTTTATAAAGCTGAACTTCTGTTATGTTTTCCAGTTTGCACAGATATACAGGTTCTTCTTCTGTGATAAAATGGTTTATCCTGATTTCAATACACACTGTGTTCTTCTCAAATATTACAACGATCTCAATTAGAAATTGCAGTATGTCTGCATTATTTCCTGAATTTACAGCTTTAAGCATTATCTAGACTATTTCCTCATTCTTAATGTCCCTGGCTGGTCCATTTTACAGCAATGATCTGCCTGCATTACTTTGAGATGCACAAAGACCTAGGGATGATGTCTCGAGGAATACAATAACAATATATGTAAATAAAACAGAAAAATGTACTAGCTTGTTGATGAGGAGAAGCCAGGAAGGGCAAAATATATGTAATATATAAAATAATATTATTATATATAAAATATATATTATTATTATTTAAAATATATACATTGGTCCCCAATGTGTCAGCCCCATTGATGTTTACATATATTTCATATATATAAAAAATATGTAATATATGTAAACATTATTGGGGTTGACACATTGGGGACCAATTAAAAAAAATCTGTATTAACTGAAATATGTAGACTGCCAGTGCTACTGTTCTGTTGACCCTTTTTCACAAAAATACATGTTGCCTTATTGTCCCTGGCATCAAATACTCTTGGTTATTGACCTGCAATATGTAGGGGACAGTACAGTCAAAGTCAGAAATCTAAGGACTTAGGTCAATAATTTAGGATTTAATACAAGAAGTAACAAAAAAGCAACTAGAATTTCAGAAGGAAATAACAGCAAAGAAAACCTATAGGTTCATCTCAGCACAGGTTTCTTTTAAGGATCAATCTGCCAAAAGCAAGTAATATAAACATCAGGGGCCGCTATTTGTGACAATTGAGGCATCATTTTAATGATAACCACCATTTCAATAGCAGCCTGGAGAGTAGATCTAAACTCTATAAATTCATTAAAAAATCACTGGTGAAAGCTAAGCCTGCAAAAACAATTCAGATTTGTACACTGCACATCCAGTTACAATTCCTGTAGTGCTAGAATACAACAAAAAGGTCAATAGCTTACTAAACATTTTTTATATCATGCTGCACCTTTAGGACACACACAAATACATCATGATAGGAACAACATGCCACCCTCTTGTTCACCTAAAAGGTTGTTTTAGTACTTTTAAAAAGTAAATTTTATAGCCAGTAACATATCCTTACTATTTTGGGAACATTCATTTCTAAATACATAGTTGAAGATTTACAAACCATTTAGGAGTGGAACTATAGAAACTGCCATTGCAGAGCCAATCTGAGGGTCAGTAGTCACCTGGAGGTAGTTGCTGGGTGATAATGCCATGACCCCACGGGCTGTTTCCTGCTTTCTGAGAATTCAGTCTGTGAATTCAATCCAATCAAATTTCAGCTAATGCAACAGTCTTAAACAATGTAACTTAAGCTAAAGAAAGGGAAAATATTAATCTTTTACAAGTAAGCCAGCATATGTAAAATAATAAAAAATATACTTTGATTCATGCATTAGCCCAAAATCACAGAATTAGATTTGAAGACATATAGACAGCATGTTAGCAACCCATTTAAGTTTTATTTTCCTTTTCTTTTTTTAGACATTGTGCAGGGTGTCTAAATATGACTGTGTTGTCTAATATATTTTATTATTAGCCCATTTTATAGAGACTTTAGGCTGTACCAATAATATTACAAAGGTATATAAATAAAAGAAAATCTTGTGTACTGCACATTTTGTTGTTACAATAATTAGTTACAATAATTAAATACAATAAATAATTCAACTTTATTTGTAATTAAGAATGCATAATGATCATGTAAATGGTATGACAATAGCTTGTCAGTCAATAGTGATTGGTAAAAAGTATTTCTCAACATGTTTTTCAGAAAAATATTGCTTCATCAAGAGATAGCAGGAAGAGATTTATCTGCTCCATCAGGAGATAACAGGAAGCAGAGTATTTCCAAAGTATGGTGTCCATGCAATGACCACACATCATATTAGGGTCACAGGGAAATGGAAACAAACAACAGGACTGGCAATGTGGGGATTTAAACAAAACAAAAAAAACAGGACTGCAGTGAAATAAAGTGGCTTCTTCCACAAGCCATAATATTTTATATCCACCAGGCTGGTGTGGATATAAAAGCCACTTTTTTTTACAGTAGTTCTGAGTTTGTAATATCCCTGTCTTGGTAATCCTGTTTATTCTCCAGTTGCCCTTTTAAGATTTTTTGGGTAATGTTCTGTCATTGACTGGGTACCATGCTTTGGGGTGAGTTTCTTTTTATCACTTTGAACTGATTACAGATATGATTGCATATTATTGAGAAATAATCTTTTAAATTTTAGACTTATCTTCTATCTTCCACAGCTTTACAGGCCTTGCTTCCATACTTAATTTTGTTACTTTCCATTCAATGCATACTGTACAAGGGAGTGTAGTTGAAGCTGCAGCAGGTCAGATAGCCTTATGTTCTGGGTAGAGGAAGTTCACTTTTACCCAACTCTTTCTTCCCCAGTCTTACAGTTTCTGACTCAGATATGGAGGCTCAGCATCAGGATCAACACCCACTCCTCCCGAATGACATCTACTCCTGAAGTCATTTGGATATTTGTAGAACTCTTACCAAGATTCAGCCACTGCTGAAGTACTGTGACTATGATAGTTTTGAAAAAGTTATGTACACCACCCTGCCATCACTTCTTATTAATGGTCCGCCTGCATTGCATAGTGAAGCATAAGGATCCAGAGAAGCACACTAATAATGTTATTAACATAAGCTATGCAAATAGAACAGAAAATATTTTATTTTCCTAAATATTAGTACATATATGCAAATATGCAAGTCAAATTTGGAAATTTGGTACATGGATGTGCGACTTTAATTTGAGGTTTAAAGAAAGGTTAGGCCTTTCTTTAATAAATTAAATAAAAACAATGTATATGTGTCTAAAAAAAAATGTGTTCTTGTTGCACAGAGAAAGCATTCAAAAAAGGCAAATAGAAGCACATGTAAAAACCTTGTAAATGATATAAAATACTTTATTTAAGGCTATATGTACTATATGTATATATGAATATGCTTTTTAGTTGTTTATGTTACTTTTTGGCTCCTTAAATGATGCCAGTAACCATCTGCTATAGGTAAGCATGTAATAACAAATATACGTCAGTGAATGATACTTATTTTGAATCTTTGTATTATTATGCTGTTACTGGGAGGTCAGAGTTAAAATTTCCTGCATGCAAAGAAGAATGCCTTGTAATTTCTATGAATAGGCCCTGACTCTCTGTTTTCTTTAAATGTACAATGGTTTCTTAAGAAGGGTTACGTATTTAACATGTTCAGAATGTATGAGCATCATGTAGTCATGATTCTAAGCAAAAATGTGCAGGATAGTCTGGCGTTTCTCAAGGTACATCTGGCCAGATAATATTTCTGTTTTCCCTAACTCACATGATACAATTATTTTATTAAAGCTAGACAAACTAAAAAATTGCAGTATTTACAGGATTGCGTAGAATGGTCTATGTTGTTGTGTGTTTCAGTGGTCTTCAACATTAGTGAACTATGAAGATACATTGGGGTGTCATGCCTGTGTAATGTGCATTATCATGTGTTAAAGGAACTCACACATTGCCACAACACAACATTGTGGCCCTGATTTATTAAGGTTCTGCAAGGCTAGAGAGAATACACTTTCATCAGTGAAGCTGGGGGATCCAGCAAATCTGAAATGGATTTGGTCCAGGTTAAAAAAACGTTTGCTAACAAATAGCTAGTGACTTTTAGGAAATCCATTCCAGGTTTGCTGGATTACCCAGCTTCACTGATGAAAGTGTATTCTCTCCAGCCTTAGAGAACTTTAATAAATGAGGGCCTGTGAATCAGCCTACAAAAGCTTATACAAGTAAAGCAGGCACCTCTTGCTCTTCACTGGTTGTGAATGAATGAATGTAGGAAATACACTGATATGATTTGAACCACAACCGACTCACATGCATGATGTCAAATGGAAAAGGGAACAGCTGTGATTAGGATAGAACAGCAGAAGTATTCTGCAAAATATGGACATTTTCTAAAGAAGATTTTAAAAATCCAGAGCTAAACTACACATCCAATTTTACATTAACATATTTTATTCAGTTATAGATTAAGTCTTTGCAAATAAATTATCAAGCATTATACTTGCCAATTGGGATGGCTGTATCACATACTAATACCATGGTACATAGGATTTCATAGGTCACTATCAGCTCATCTGCTAGCCAGGGATGTGATTACATTTCAGGGAAGCAGATGCAGCCTGTCTGTTTATCAATAAATGTTGCAATGTGTTTGATTAAAGCCATCTGATGTCTCGTCTTTGGTCCAGTTAATCATTTGCCCCATGGTTCATTTCAGTTTTTGCAACAGTAATACCTTTGAAATGAGAGATGCCTATGCTTTCTGGCAAACAAACGGTTCTGGAAATGATAATCCTTGCTTGGACTGTAAACCTGAATAAGCAGGCAGCCGTAGGTGTTTTTTGGCAAAATTGCTCATCATGAAAGAAATATTCACTCACACTGTATATTCACTAATGCAAAATTGGAAGTGGCTGCAAAATCAGGCCATTATATATAATCAGTGCTGAGCTAGTGTTCCCTTTGTGAAAACAAAGCACCTGTACCAAAGTTTGGAAATCCACCAACTTAGATATTTCCAACGTTTTACTGCAGGTTTTGCAGCCAAATTAAAAAACTGTTTACAGGTCTTTTGGGAAGATCACACTGACCTAGTGTTTAATTTTTCTTAGGAACAGTGTTCAAAATTCCAACATTATACCATTTGCCTAATCCTCACTCTGTTTGACCTCCAGTCAATAATACAAATTTAGGAATCCGGACTATAAAGAATTATTGATTTATGATTTTGTGAAGCTGGACAAATATACAGAAAATTGCCAGTTCACCTGGTTGTATTCACTATGCTTACCCCCACCCAGACATTCATAATCAAATTCTTCACATTTATATTGTGCACTGTAATGCCATAAGTCAATCTGAAAGGCCAACAAAGGTTTCTAAATGTGTGTTTTTTAAGTGCTACACATGGAGGTTTCATTTTTTCTCGTTTAAACACTAAAAAAAAAAACAATGCTTAGTGCAGCTGCTGAATTCAGTCTGTTCCATTTGCATTGGATTACATGTAGTAAAGCCAATATGTACATATAAATGGGCCCAAAAAGTTTCCCTTTCACATCCAACTGTACCACATAGATGTAAACTAACCACAATAAATATAATTAGATTTCTATTTGTAATGAATTTTCATGCAGTAAAATTAATTTAGCCTAATCCAAAGTATTAAAGAAGAACAAAATTGAAAACAGAATTGAAAACGGAAAAAAATACACTTACCTTTAATCCCGCAGTGCAGTCCGAGTGCTCTGGGGGTGTCCTGCATCAGATCCGGTGTCTTCCTGACATTCTTCCTGGTTCTTCATCCTACGTCACCTGGACCCAGGCGCGAGATCGAGTGACGTAGGATGAAAAAAATTTCTGTTGTGAGTGTTTTCTGTTTCTGTGGGTGAAAAGGCTCCTTCTGCGCATGCCCAAGATGCTCGGGCATGCGCGGAAGGAGCACCCAAGAGCCTCCCGGGATGCCTGACGTAGGTATCTCGGGAAGCTTTGTGCTCCCATTCATTCTCAATTGCCTAGGCTCTGATGTTTATTTTCTTCTACTTTCATATAACTGCTTCTTCTTTTCTAATATCTTCAACTGTAGTTAGGAAGCCATTTTTCCAAAAATGATTTAATTATGGCATTCTTTAAATTGTTTCTAACATTTATTTAGAATGCATTGAGTAGAAACTGTAATGCACAAAAAACGTTAAACTATATTTGGAAATAAATAATAGTTTTATTAATATACTAAACCCACACACAAAGCAGAAACTAAACTGCCAGTTTCGTCAACAAACCCCCTATTGAGTAATACAGCTAATGCTGTTTTCTACACAGTAGACTTGTTGTCAAACTTAAGCTCTCCCATTGCATGCATGTGGAAACATTCTTATGATAGGACCTTTTCTGGTTCAAAGCACATATTTTCAGAACTGAAAACCAACAACAAAAAAAGACAAACTAAAGTCAATAAGCTACTATAATATGACCTGAACCATTGTATTCCCATTTGAAAAGTTGTGGGCTATATATATTTGTATTATGATAAATTTGATTAATGATTGCTTACATTCTGGATTAAATAGTTTTATGTATAAATATGAATAGTTTTCAAAAAGTTTTATGTATCTATTTTAAGTATATTTATGGTGAAAAATGTGCAGTTATTATTTGTGTCCTGCTAGGGACCCCCCACCCCATCTTCCCTATTTATTTATTCAGTTAGAGGGTAAATGCTTGCCCCTAGCTGTCCACTAGCCACTCAATATGAATCCAGTATACTCTTGTGTCACACGACTCAAAAGGACAAAAAAACATTCATTTTGTGCTGTAGATCTTTTATACCACACTGTGCTTAAGAATGTTATACAGCCACTAAAAAAAAAACCTGAAGCTACAAATAGGCCAGATATTAAAACAGCAGTCAACAGACGGACCTTACATTATCGGGAAAAGACAAGGGACATGTCAGAAAAATCCTTTATGCACAGGAGAAGAATGAGATGCTGCCTATGACATACCCAATGTTTTCTGTTAGCCTATGTTGGATACGTGATAGGCAGCATCTCATTCATCATTCTTCTCCTTTGTAGAGAAGAAAAGTTCTTCTAAAATGACCCTTGTTTTTTCCGTTTTCCGTTTTTTCTGTCTATTGACTACTGCAGTTGTCTATCTTCTAGGACCTTTAATTTTGAAGAGCTGCTGTGATTTCACAAGGGGTTGTAGTAAGGCCAATCAGCAAAATAGAGGAGACCAGTAGAGAGAAGCAAGAAAGCAATGGTTATCACCACGTCACCATAGACACGTCATGTAATGGAGAGTCCAGGTCAGAGATTTTAGGCGTTGAAGGCATTTATTTTAAAGTTGTGCGAAGGAGGTTTGGGCAAAATTTCTTTGCTGGAGTGCAGGGATGTGGGATGAGGCAGAGATGGGCTTTACCTATATCTATGAGGAACAAGTAAAAAAAAAACAGCAAAAATATCACTTAGTAAATACAAATGGAGAGGATATATGTTGTACACATTTGCCTAAATATGTGATTGTTACCATTGTCTAGATGCCCCTTCCAGTGAGGGTTTGACGTTAAACCATAAAAGCCCCAACACTGCAACATGGACATAAATAATTAGAATGAGCAACAGAGTCATCAGGAGGTTATCCTAGCTCTCCAGAAATGTTTTGCAGCCCAGATATAACTTGCTATTTGTTTGTACAGACTGAGCTGTTCCAAGGAATAAAAAGGGCAAAGTGTTCCAGAACGAACAGGGGCCTTACTCTTGAGCAAGAGCCAGAAAATATGTCATGTGGTCATTTCTTCTTCAACCACATTCCACATCTTTCACGTGCAACACCCAACTGAAATGTTTCCTGGTCAAAATGCTGCAAGTTACTGCCATTAATGCTTTAAAGGGGGTGGCTCAATGTATTTAGGAGGTTTTTATGTGAAAAGTAAAATGATTACTCTTATCCTATTGACAACAGAGTGGCGAGGATGTTGAAATATTTTTCTGTGGTGGAATTCATGAAATAACAAGTCTGTATCTGGCTCTTGAAATAACAAGAACTATCACAGAGCATTTCTATAGATTGAGAAAAATGTGGTCAAATCTTAATTCCACTGGAAAACGATTTCTGAATGAGGCACTTTATTCCAAATGTTTATGTTTTTCATGCTGTAAGTGGTTACATAAAGAACAGCCTCCTTGTAAGCACTGTTTTGCTTGTTACTCTGAACCAAGATTTTTTTCTGTGTCTGTTTTATAGTTAATTATAAGCCTAGCTCTGATATGTATTGGGCTTTACACTGTGCAGGCATGTTCTGCCTGTTAACGTTCTATGAGTCATAGCCATTGTAACACTTCTGCTCACATTTCTTCTTCCATAGCTTATCTACCTTTAGGTGGACGTAGCATCAGGTATATTTTTTCATGTTAATGGTGTGTTTGGTAAAAAAAAAAAGTTTAATGTAACACAATACCATCATCTTATTTTCTATACTGAAGGACCACAGTAGTACCAAAGCAGATGCAGCAGCATCATCAAAGAGAATTATAATACCTTCATACCTTACAAAACCCTTTATAGGTTGCATAGTAGCTGCTTCCTTAAGGCAACATAGTGACAATGCCAGTAATGGACCCTGCGTGGCCCGGAAACGTTGCCTATTCAATATGTTGTGAAAGTGCTTTTATGATAAAGCAAGAATCCCATATTTTGGAGTGCTGGTGATCTTGTGTTTTCTTTACAGTTGTCTTGGTGACTATTATGCAATCTAATTATGCTGATCAATAAAGGAAGAAGGTAGGCTTACAATATATGCATCTGCACCTTTATGACCTAGAATAGATCCAGGCATGGCCCTTCATGATGTTTGGTCATCAGTTGTCTCAGTTTCAGCCACTGGCCTTTCCTCTTCAGGTCATTATCCATATCTAGTGAAAATAACATGACTAGGAAGTTAATGCTACTAACCAAATCCAATTTCCAATCATCAGAACTGTACCAAACCAGTATTAGACCAAGTGCATTATAATGAAAGTGGGACGTTTTGCAAATGATTTGAATTTTCGAGAGGCATACATACCTTTAAAGGTTTAGCTCTGACATCCTTTCCATCATTCATTGTACTCTGCAGCAGTTTAGAAATTGGGGCATAGAAAATCCAGGACAGAACACTGTATATTGATTTCAGAACAGAGTCTGTAGTCATGAGCTGTGTATTTCCTGATCATACAAAGAACTTACTGGTTACTGAATGCAGAACTTTTCAATATCTACAAACAATAAAGTAGTTTCTAAAAAAGTTTGGAGAGAAATTAATCATATTTGCTTTGAAGATGTTCTTGCTTACAATATGATGGCATGTGGTAATCTATGCAAGTGAAATCTGGCATGATTTATATCATCATAGCAAAAATGAAGGGAAATTAGTAATTTAATCTCATTAAATAAACACAGATAAAAATAACCATCAATGTTACATAAAATTAGTATACTAATTTCTGCAGACAGGAAAACATGTATTATACAATTGCAAGCTTTACCTACCCCCATCAGAAAGTAGTAATCCTGCTGTGTGTAATTCCATAGGGACTTTTCTGGTGAATGTAGAGGTCAACGGTCAATGTTTATTTTCCATATGCAAGGTAGACACTACTAGAGTATTGACCATTTATGCAGGTTTCTTTGTGGTGGGTGAATGCTCACCCTACTCACTGGAGTCCCTGGATATTCTAACCCTTTTATTATCCCAAAAAATAAAATGCTGCATGTAACCTGATCAAGTGAGGTCCAGCTTAAGTCAGGATACAAGGCCCATAAGAGGCCATCTTTTCTTCCATTTTTCTTTTCTGATTTTTCTATTGTAATATGATGTCCTAACTCATTGACCACTAAGAAGCTTGATTTTTTTCTAATTTAAATAATTACATTTTTGTTTTATTTGGATGAAACAGGCTGCTGGTATCTCTTTTGTGTTTTAATGATTATCGATGATTTTTTTCATATGTTTAAACAGCCGATGTTTGTGACACATTTTCTTTGAGGGAATAAGTGTGAACAGCATAGCTGTTATGTTGAGAACATTGATAATGCAGCAAGGAGCTAAAGAGAGAGAACACCTGGCTTTGACACCAGTTTTTCTTCTACAGTTTTTTTTTCATTTTAACATCATAGTACATACCGGTAATTTCAAGTGGCACCCAGATCCCCAGCAGTGTATTTCCTAGAGATATTGTGATAACATGGAGGCAGGGCATATCATCATTGATATTTTGGTGAGCCATTCTTTTTGTATATGCACCCTCACTAGTCAGTGAGTAATAATCTTTACATTTCTGGTTTAGCATTACAGTACTAAAACTACTTGAATCTCTGGGAATGCCTGATAGCTAGCTTCATGTTAATAATGATAGGAAGCACTCCTATTAAAATGTATGTTTTGCCAAAAACTGTTTTCCCAGTTTAATAAATAAAACTATTTGTTTTTTCTGCTATCTGGGCAGCATTAAAAAGATTTCCCCTCACTTCCTGTTTTGACAACATTTCACCAGACAGAAGATTTAAAACATTAGGAAACAAGGACACACATAAATTAGTCTACTAGATTGTAAGCTCATCGGGGCAGGGTCCTCTCCTCCTGTATCACTGTCTGTATTAGTCTGTCATTTGCAATCCCTATTTAATGTACAGCGCTGTATAATATGTTGGCGCTATATAAATCCTGTTTATTAATAATAATAATAATAATAATAATAATAATATTAGGGAGACAGTAGCCTTTCCCTACTGGTAGAGCTAAAGTGCTGGTAGTGAATGCTAGTTCAAAGAAATAGTTATCCTTAAAGGGCTAGCCTCCAGGCTTGTAGGGGCAGTGCTATGATCTGAGGTTGCTTCAGTTAGTCAGGTTTAGGTTCAACAAAGTTATGTGCACCAACAAAGAAATGATGGTCACCACAGAGAATCTTTGGGATGCGCTGGAGAAGAATTTACGCAGCGGTTGGCCTCCCAACATCAATACAAAAGGTAATGCAATTCTGGATAGAAATAAATGTTGTGACATTGCATATAGTTATTGAAATATCAGAGTGTGTAATTTTTTTTTTGGCTGAGCAGTGTATAACAATAATATATGTACTGTATATTAGGAATGAATTGCAATGCAAATATTTACAATGTGTTATGGTAACATTAAGTTAAGAGATATTGTTGCATGATGATAAAGAAACTATCTAAAAGCAGCTCTCCACAAAAAATAAACAGTTTGATGATATCACCATGCAAGAAAAGTTGGAATTATTCTGCTTGGCTTATATCTTAGAGTTAAAGTTCAAGCCAGTACATTCTGCTCCAGTGCATACATCAGTTATTAGAAGGGTTTCTACTGAACGCTGTATTTGCATGCAAGTCCTGAATCTTGGTATAGAAGTGTTAATGGTATCTGTCCTTGTTTAGTATGCACCATCAGCCACCTGCTCTCCAAGTATCCACCATCGAGGACACGAGACTGTACAGAAATGCATTCTCAATCATGTATAAAGACAAGCGCAGCCTATTTTGTGCCCCCAAATAGCAGAGATGGTACATTTTCATGTATACTCTATGCTTCTATTTTAACAAGTAGCTTTTCATGCTTTGATATATTAACCTGTAACTGCAGGCAGGTCTCACAGCAATTTCAATTTGTTAGCTTGCCTTAGCTAAAGAGAGCAGTGAAATAATGCAAATGGGTTAAAGGCTGTTTTATGCCAACTGAAAAAGTGAGCTCAGCTGTGTCTGTTTATTTTATGCAGTGGAAGACATGATGTCATCCAGTTCTTTCATCTGGGCCATCAAGGGCTTTTATCCCCCTTTAATTTCCTGTGGCCAGCAAAAAGCCTGTTGGACAGTGGTCTGACTGAGCTTTCAATTCAGTGGGCACCATTCCCTGGGTGCTAAAACAAAGGCATAGGCAAATGTTAGTGTAACATGCTTATGAAACAAAGCACAGTGCACTTGTTCTCTTCAGCCTGGAGTGCAGTAGCAAGTAGTCTGAGAAAATACTATTTGTTTTACAATGTTTCCTAGTGGTGTGTCATGTAATCATTTGCTTAGGGCAACATTTTCCTTGTGCTGTCAGCAAATGCATGTTTTTGTGCAATTACAATATATGTTAACCCAATCACTAAAAACATATACAGTTAGTTCCATAAATATTTGGACAGAGACAACTTTTTTTTCTAATTTTGGTTCTGTACATTACCACAATTAATTTTAAATGAAACAACTCAGATGCAATTGAACTGCAGACTTTCAGCTTTAATTAAGTGGGTGGAACAAAAAGATTGCATAAAAATGTGAGGAACTAAAGCCTTTTTTTACAAAATCACTTCATTTCAGGGGCTTGAAAGTAATTGGACAAATTAAAAAGCTGAAAATAAAATGTTCATTTCTAATACTTGGTTGAAAACCCTTTGCTGGCAATGATCTCCTGTAGTCTTGAACTCATGGACATCACTAGATGCTGGGTTTCCTCCTTTATAATGCTCTGCCAGGCCTTTACTGCAGCAGCTTTCAGTTGCTGTTTGTTTGTAGGCCTTCCTGTCCGAAGTTTAGTCTTCAACAAGTCAAATGCATGCTCAATTGGGTTCAGATCAGGTGACTGACTTGGCCATTCAGGAATATTCCACTTCTTTGCCTTAATAAACTCCTGGGTTGCTTTGGCTGTATGTTTTGGGTCATTGTCCATCTGTATTATGAAATGCCTCCCAATCAATGTGACTGCATTTAGCAGGATTTGAGCAGACAGTATGTCTCTGAACACCTCAGAATTTATTTGGCTGCTTCTGTCCTGTGTCACAGCATGGATAAACACTAGTGTCCCAGTGCCACTGGCAGCCATGCACGCCCAAGCCGTCACACTGCCTCCGCCATGTTTTACAGATGATGTGGTATGCTTTGGATCATGAGCTGTTCCACACCTTCTCCATACTTTTTTCCTGCTATCATTCTGGTAAAGGTTGATCTTGGTTTCATCTGTCAAAGAATGTTTTTCCAGAACTGTGCTGGCTTTTTTAGATGTTTTTGAGCAAAGTCTAATCTAGCCTTTCTATTCTTGAGGCTTATGAGTGTCTTGCACCTTGCAGTGCACCCTCTGTATTTACTTTCATGCAGTCTTCTCTTTATAGTAGACTTGGATATCGATAAGCCTACCTCCTAAAGAGTGTTGGTTAACTTGGTTGGCTGTAGTGAAGGGGTTTCTCTTCACCATGGAAATGATTCTGCGATCATCCACCACTGTTGTCTTCCATTGACGTCCAGGTCTTTTGGTGTTGCTGAGTTCACCAGTGCTTTGTTTCTTTCTCATGATGTACCAAACTGTACATTTTGCCACTCCTCATATTGTAGCAATTTCTCAGATGGGTTTTTTTCTGTTTTTGCAACTTAAGGATGGCTTTTTTCCCCTGCATGGAGAGCGCCATTGACCGCATGTTGTCTGTTCACAGCAAAATCTTCCACATACAAGCACCCCCCACTTAAATCAACTCCAGGCCTTTTATCTGCTTAATTGATAATGACATAAAGAAGGAATTGCCCACACCAGCCCATGAAACAGCCTTTGAGTCAATTGTCCAATTACTTTTGAGCCCCTGAAATGAAGTGATTGTGTAACAAAAAGCTTTAGTTCCTCAAATTTTTATGCAATCTTTTTGTTCCACCCACTTAATTAAAGCTGAAAGTCTGCTGTTCACTGCATCTGAGTTGTTTCATCTAAAATTAATTGTGGTAATGTACAGAACTAAAATTAGAAAAAAGTTGTCTGTCAAAATATTTATGGACCTAACTGTATGAGCTTGAATGTATTGCTGTCATTTATTGTGCAGCTTTCATTTATTCTGTTGATCCTTCATTAAGAATTTTTTTAAAAACTTGCTACTATATATTGACAACACACATGGGTTTCTAAAGAAGGCTTTTTTAGCCATTCTAAACCTTTTTAACATGGGGGAACCCTTAAAATAATTTTCAGGTCCTCAGAGAACCCCTTCTATTAAAACTACACTCACAGCTTGCAGTATATTAGCATGATGGTCAGTAGGAAGAATGCCTTGTACCTTGCCAGTGAGAAGAATGGCGCCCTTTCAGATAGCCAAATAGATTATCAGTGCAATTTAAGATAATCTGAGAGGTACAAATTGCTCATTTCTCAGGGTACCTCCAGGGTCCAACGATATTCTGGTTGGGAAACACTGCTCTTTTAATACATATTGGACTTAAGCTACATACACACAACAAATAACTGTTGCCCCAGTACTTTCATGTCTGTACAAGGCTTTCTATTCTTTAGTCCGTGTAGCACAAAGGTACCATTCTGCTTTTCTAGTATCTACAGGTTTATACTCACAATGCCACTATGTGTATCTTTAATTGAATAACAAAGCAATCACATGATTTTCAATGAGCCAGTGCAAAGTGCAGGTATTACCGTAGTACATTACGCATGTAATTGATATTAGCAGATCATTGTTTAAACACGTAAACTATGCTATTGACAGATACTGCCCCCTCGACCTCAACTTTACCATTTCTGCGTAAATGGTAAAGTGATCTTGACACCACATTCTCCCCAGAACAGCAGGATCGTCTCCTGTACACTGGTCATAAAGCCGCTCTCAGCAACTCTTACCAGGAACTAAACTACAAATTGCTCACGCAGTGGTACAGAGTGCCGACTGTGTTAGCCAAAATGTATCCGGGAGTAAATGATAGATGCTGGCGTTGTGAAGCGGCTGCTGGCAGCCTGTTTCATATATTCTGGGAGTACTCTAAGTTGCAATCTTTCTGGTCAGGGGTGGCGGCGGTTATTGAAGAATTGACAGAGGTAGATATACGTAACAGCCCAGAGCTAGCCCTTTTACATTTGAATGATTGGTCTAAAAAGAAATACCATGCTTCTTTACTCAAACATCTTTTAAATGCTGCTAAGATCTGTATTTCAGCCCTGTGGAAACAATCCTCTCCTCCCACCTTGTTACAATGGTTTAAAAGAGTAAATTACATTATGGCAATGGAAGACCCTATTACCAGCCGGGACGGTAGAACGGATAAATTCCGAAATACTTGGTTCTATTGGATACAGTATACCACTACTCAAGCGTACCTTTCAGTATACAGTGCGGCTGATAATGCCGACAATCTGTTTTGAATGCAGAGGATGTCATTGAATTATTGCTCTGTGTTCCCTACTGTGTTAAGTCTGGCCTTTATTCAATCTGGCCTGCAATGCCGTGCCCCTCCCCCTCTTCCTTTATTTTGCTTTCTATTTCTCTCTTTGGTTATTTTTGTTAATACTTTGAAAATTGCCTGTGCTCAGTCATTCTGCTTGTTTGTTCATATGTTTGTGATGCGGAAGATGATAACACAGTTAGTGATTTGTATGTTTTAATGTTTTATGCCAGTATCTATGACTGTTCACTGAATAAAAAATAAAATTATATAAACACGTAAACTACTCTTTGCACCACTTTAATGAATAAACCCTATGCAATACAGACTTTCCATCAATAAATTGCTCCCATTTTCCGAAGAAAGAAAATAGTATCAATCTATTACAGGAGAAGTAAAGCTACATACACACGGCAGATTTTTATCGCCCGATAATCGGCATCGGCCAATTATCGGGCGAAAATCTTCCGTGTGTACAGTCGGTGTCGTCCATCTTCCGGACGACCGACCTGCCGGATCCACGGACGATGGACGACAGCCGATTGTAATGAAAGTGAAGGGGAGAGCGCGCAGCAGGGTGCAGCTCCGTCTCTCTCCCCCCTCCCCTCTCCATAGAGCATGAACTGTGCTGTATGTACAGCATCATTCATGCATCTTGCACTCCCTTGTCATTGGAAAGGATCGTGAAAGATCCTTTCCAACGACAAAAATTGCAAGTGTGTACGCAGCTTTACTTCCCAACATGCTGGAATCACTCATCAAGTGTAAGATCAACATCTCCAGCAGGGTAAGCATGAAATGAGAAACATCCGCTTCTATGCCTGTGGTTTGCTACCGAACTGCCCAGCACATATTGGGAGTAAAACATTCAATAGTAAAAGGAAAAAATCTGTCCTGATTGATCTCCTTGATTACATTTTTACACTTACACTGCATGACTATCATATCAGGACAGGAAGACACGTTTGATACAGTAATATTCCTGCTTATGGAAAGAAAACATGGTGCTTCTAACTGTAGGATGCACGTGATCATCTTCCCTTGATAGTACACAGGTTTAGCAAGACAACCGCTAGGCCCCAACAGCTCACTTCCTGCACTTTTATCAATAGGCTTGAACATCAACTGTCCAAGGAAGTGGTCACCAATATGATCAGTAATGAGCTAGCAGACACAGATATGATTGAGAGTACAATAAATATAACACCCACTAGTTTTAATGGACAGCTTTGTTGTAGCTTAGTAGACAAGGCCCTGTTATCAGGGAGTCTGTCTGTAGACCCATAATTAGTTTCTGCTCAGGGAACGTCTTAAACTGTACGAGCTCTTCTATATCACTGTCAATAAATATTATAGATTTAGATGAACACATGTATGCATATTCTCTTAGGTTCAACAAGAAAACTGGTATGCTCTTCTTTTATTCCAGATATTTTTTTAACTATCACACTTGTCACTTTGTTGATACCCTGGAATTGCTGGGATATTTCTAAGATTTTAAAACATCCACTATAGGTTACTTACTGTTGTTCACATAAAGAAATTCTAAATGCTTCTAATGAGCAAGTTAGGGCTATACACACAAGCAAATCTGCTGCTAATCTTGCACTCCCCCCAACTGATTTGATATGCTATTGATTCGTCAATACTCCTAAAACACTACACATGTCAGAGGCTAATATTCTTATATGAAAAGTGACTGAAAGTCTGGATATACCTAATCATTCATACACTAAATTACTTCAGATCGATATTCATCCAATCCATCAACAACAGAATTAAACCACCAAAAATCAGTCTCCATCAATTGGCTGCTAAATTCCCTTTATATCTAATATAACATAGAAATCTGCTTAAAATTACAAATGTCTTGTGTTAGCCCCGCGATGGTCTGTAAAATCTATCAATAGAGGACTGGAGAGAACGAAGATAGATAACAAGCCAAATATAAGGCAGGTTAGACCTGTACTAGGATCAAGTGATCCCGGACAGCTCCCGGTGACTGGCACTGTCCCTACTACTCAAACCACAGGGCATTTCTCAGTGGGCCTCAGTGAGTGGTACTAAACTGTTCACTGGCACCCTTACTTCTATGGGGTGACAAGTATGGACAAGTATTACCTATGTAACTTCTTGTAGGTACAAGGTAGTCCCTGGGTTAAGGACATCCCACATACGGACAACTCCTAGATATGAACAGGGCCTTCCCTGCTCATTCGTGTGCAGGATGGAGGCTTGGAGGGGGTCAGTTTGCATGACTTGCAGAAGAAATCTTTTGCTAAACACAACTGAGGTTGTGGGTGATCTTAGGGACTGAGCTCTCTGCAACATCTTGTAACTCTTTAATGACCAAGACGAACGCTGCAGTTTCTTTTTGCATATCAAAGCACAGCTTGTTCCAGAAGTTAATGAATGTCTAGGCTCCATAGTTTTTTTTTTTTGCTTTGTTTGGGATTAGCTCACAGTGAGGACTTTATACAGTAACTGAGTAACTGACACCACGCTGCCTAATAATACGTTGAGACAAACATCTGTCCTAATTGCATTTATTAAAAAAATTGTACCTGTTCCGACTTACATACAAATTCATCAAACCTACAGTCCCTATCTCGTATTCACTAAACACAGCTCAAAACAGTAATATCCCGCAGTGCGTACAAGATATATACAGTCTTCTTAAAGAACCAATGTACCTTGAAACTAACATTGATTTGGTAAAAAGTGCAACAGAGCTGCAATTTTACAATAATTCAGCAAAAACAAAAAGCTTTTAATGGTATATTTATACCAGACCAGTTCAATCATTGTCAGGGTTTTAACTTTCCTAAAGAAAACCTGCTGTCATTTTGACCTGCATGGGCATAAGTTTTGTTGCTTCTTTCACCTAACCAGCTATAACATGTGCCAAGGAGCACACCAAAAAATGTACCTCTGATCTAAAATCCCTCTTGAAAACCAGTGTGGTTTCTGGTATGAACATGTCCCTAGGAATGTCTGTGACTACAACCTTATTGTTCTTTGGGTGCATTGAGATGTCTGAGATTTGAAGAGCGAGTTGAAGATTGTAATGGCTTTTCTTCTTGCTGGAGAGAAATCTAAACTTCACGCATTTCCCTTCATTCTGTGCTTTGCAAACCTCTTTTACGGCTTCTTGAATATTCCCCAACAGTTATGGGATGACCAATGATCACAAAGTTAGTTATCTACAAAAACAGGGCATGGTTTTCATGTGTCAGAGCTGTCTCAGCAGGTAATGTAAAATGAGACATTGTAAGTCAGTAATGGAAAAAGATCAGCTACATGGAGCGTACAGACAATACTGACTAGCCCTTTGCCTTGTGCCTACTGTTTTGGGCACAGCTTCCACAGCTCGGGTCCACTTTCAAAATGCCTTACTAATTTAGGTTCTAATGCCACCAAACCATTAGTGGCACACAGTTGTTGTTGTTTAGTTACACTGTCACTACAAGCTCCAAACAGATAAAGAGATGTGGCATCTTCCCACTGCATAAAACATTTACCAGGTTTTATAGGAGTAGAAAAAGTTGCTACATGGTTGTATAATGCCTACAATACAATGCCTAGAAACCCCCTCATTAAAATTTGCATTTCAGAAAAAACAAAACACCAAGACTATTTTAGAGTTAAAAGTTTTATTCATTCAACATCTCACATTACAAATATTTAAAAATTATATGCATACTGGTATAAATAGTCATTTGCAAACTATTTAATAACATTAATTTTTCACTAGCACTTCAACAAATGAACTCTTTAAAAAAGGAACTTGTGTTATATAACTTAATTAGAGTAGAACATACAAAAATATGAACTTAAAACGTGAAAATGACTTCAATAAAAAAATGAATTACCTTTATTTAAAATGCTATAATAAATACTACAACCTCCCCATACACAGTAAAAACTATGTGTAAATTCAGCCAAGTGGTACAATTAACTGACATATTTAAATAACTTTTCCTTCTGATAAATGAGCAATACACTGGAAAAAAGAAGATAACAATAGGGATTAGTAAAAACTAGACACCCACTTGTTAATAAGTTCACTTCCAAAAAAATATAACAAAGGAATCTGATGAAAATTATAAAAACTAATTATGCTTTCAAATTTAAAAATATAAAAAATAAAACAGTTGAATACAATATTGTCCCAATTCTTACAATGTTATCAATCACAGTAGCTTTAAACCCTGAATACCAGGAAGGGCCAGAGTCTGGAGTCTCGGGCTCCTCTGGGACACCAGAGGTAAAAAGAAGGTAACAAAATAACGCCGATGACCAAAACCTCTTTTTCCATTTTTTTAAAAAATAATCTCAGTTTTACATTAGTAGAAAGATTGATTTCTGATTTCTTTTCTTTACAAACACCAGCAAGAAAGAGGAGTACTAGAACAGTAGAAAACGACATCTTTTTTTATATATTTTAAATGCCTGCAATTAAAAACAATGAAGAATTACACTGCAAAGATCTTTCAAAAGTCAGAGATAAGTATTGCACATAACTTGAAGTTCAACTTGCCATAATTTATTATCACATTCAAGTTTTAAATCACCTTTTAAAAACAGAAGGTTTAATGCTTCAAAACAACTCAAAATAAAAAAAAAAATAAAAAAATAAACTTAAAAAGAAGGTGGGATTATCAAGTCTTTCCAACAGCATTTCTTATTAAATGCCAGTCATTCACTGCAAACTATTTTTTAACCTGCTTTATGCAGAGGTCTGTGTATGGAGAAGTATATACTAGGCCAAAGCATTGGGCAGTGAGGGTTTTCACCACTATTAAAATAATAAGCAATGCGTTTTTTTTTTTTTTGTTTTACAGTGCAGAAAATAGCCATATTAACACCCTGGGATGTGATGCTTGGACTGCTTTACAGCTGAAGTTAGCAGCACTGCACTCACAGCTACAAACCCTAGTTCTATAGAATGCAAGTTAGAGGAAACCAAAAAACTTGGCATGTGAAAAGACAAGGACTTAGGATATACATCACATGCTTCTTCCCAGCCAATAGATGAGGTGCCAACTATGGGCATGAAAGGCAAATCGATTATCTACTAGCATACATTATACTAAAGCCATGACTCCATAAAACGGCTATTCTGGGCAAAGAGTAAGTCCATGGTACTTTAAGCTCTGTAAAGTGTTATCAAGTCTGTAAACACGCTTTTCACACAATAACAACAAGTGAATATTAGTAGTAACAATTTGTTTTCTTTATATTAGTCATGCATACTAACATTATACATCTGGAACCAGGTATGGTTTTTTTTTTTGGTTTTTTTTTTTTTTTTTTTTTACTTCCCCCATTTAAACATTTTTTTCCTTAAAATCGCAGACATGTCTGCATCATAAACACCTAACATTAATTTTTGTTAATATGTAAAATGGCTAAACATTCACCAAAAAGTCTGCGACTGTGTATATATATAGATATATATATATATTTATAGATAGATATTTTAATTTCTTAAAAAATGAAACATATGAAGCAGAATACATTTAATTTGTTATTTTATATCTTTTTGTTATTTTCTATGCTACATTTTTGTTTAATTTTTTTCCAAGGGACTAAACAACGAGATTATATTGTCACGTTCATGCGGTTTCTATTCACTTTTTCGTAATTTTCTAGTTAAATTTGAAATGAAATATGCACCAAATGTTTGGTTTTTGGACTAGACTATTTGAAACCACGTGCTTTTTTTTTTGCTATTTTTGCAATTTTTTTTTTTGCTTTTTTGTTTTTTAATCTCTGCAGGTTCTGAAGTAGCATTACCAGTGCACCACATCCATCGCTCAAAATGTATGCAGAGCACTGAAATGTATAAAAAGCAGAATATAAGAAAATAAAAATTTATTAAAATTATTTATCTTAAAAAATGAAGTTATATGAAGATCTCTCCGTAATAAAAGTACAAAAAGCTACTCTTTGCAATATGAAAAATTGAGGTATTGCATAAAGAGATATCCCGCCAGTGAAAAGTGGGCCTAAATGCTCACTGCTGGAAACATAAGATATATAAAATTAGTGCATAACAAGTGTACAATATGTGCATGACAAAAATAAGTTAGCTACAAAATCGCTGTACCGAAATTCAGCAGGTCATGTACAAAGGGAAATAAAAAGAAAATATTTGTCAAGACTAGCTTCCAAACAGTGGTTTATTTATGGAGGGTTAACCTTTTCTCTGCTGAAGGGAGCAGCTTCAAAATTTTATCATCTTGCATCTTGTTTGAGTTTAGGCTTTTGGACTCCGGTAGGTCTGCAAGACACCACCGGACTCTGCTGTGCAAACTGCTGGCAGTGAAAAAGTTAAGTCTTTGCCACTGTTTACTGGTAGGAATGGCACTCTAGCACACCCCAAGCCACCTATAATCTCTTCCAATGTACAAAAGATTTAAAATAAACTATTGATCTGGAGCTGAGAAAATCTGTTGACTAAATATACAAGAGCACCCAGTGCGGGAATTCTATTGGACAGGGATAGATTTTATGAGTAGCTCCCTTACAAAGATTTATTAAAGCTCAACTCCAGACAAACTTTTCTTCTTAAAAAGAGGGGGCAAAGGAGATTTAGAACATCTGTAAGTTTTTTTTTTATATTGTTGTGTTTCCATTAAAAATATTTTCCTCCATAACAGAATGTCTCCAAGGGAGACACATACAGCAATAAAAAGATCAGAATGGTGCACCAGTAAACTGGGGAAAATGTAGAATATGTCCCTATTTAGAACATTTAGAACAGAGTCTTTTGTTACCTGTGTGGTTACTAGGACCTTACAAGAAGTGAGGGAGGCAGACAACAATATAAAAAACAACAGAGGTTCCAACCTCTCGGCACGCAACCTAAAATTGGAAAGTGTTGGTTGGAGTTGGGCTTTATTGTGTAGTACATATTTCCATTTCAACATATGTTCACATAACCCCTCTGTTGTTAAGAGTAATGAACATCAGGACAATAAGACAGCCACATTGTTTAGCAACGTTAACGCTGAGGGAAAAGGAGGAACGGTTTTCCTTTCTTCACAAAAGCAAAATACCTCAACATTCTACAACTTAAGCTGTCCTTCTGGAAGGTGAATTAGGGACTCTTCAAGAGTTAAGCAGCAGCACTAAAGCAAGTCTTTGGTTTTCACAACCTATGATGATGAAACAAGCACTAAAACAGTACAATCCACTCCATGAAACCAGCTAGATCTGCAGGATTTCAAGAGCTGGTTAATTATAGGAGCCAACACCCGCTTCTCTATGCTAACAGCTAGACTAAACCCAATTGGACTAAATTGCACTGTAAACTCTCATGACAGTCCTAAGAGCAAAAACAACAGACACCAAGAGTACACCCTCTGGTATTCATAATATATTGAAAAGTGCAGGTTTTAGTTAAGAGTAAACTGGTAGCGCATTGTTTTTTTTGTTTGTTTTTACGGGTGCCACCAATAATTTACCAAGGGAATGTGGAATATCACCATTACATGAGCTAATGAGTGCCTTTGGGAGCAATTGATTTTACAATTCCCAGTCACTAGGCACAATGTTGAATATTGGTTAAGCCCAAATAATAGCTTACTACAGTGCGTTTGGGTGAAAGACTCATTAGAATGAAAAAAATAAGGTTTATTTTGCAAGATAGAATTTAATTTTGTTGTCACAAATATTACTTGTTGGTTCTGCTGTTAATGCTAGCAATACACTTACATCTATTCCTTAATTTGTCCATTGCTTAAGGCTATAGAGGCTAATAACCACAAATGTGTGGTGGGTAGCAGCAGGTTAGTGTGCATTACACTTACAGTTTTGCACAATCAATGGAAATTAGGGAAAGTGTAGTTACTATACAATTTAAAAGTGTCATCCCACCCAAAACATACTGCCCCTTAATCTCACTGGAGGGCATAGCCATGTGTAGTAATTATTTCTTAGCTGTAGTTCTTAGTCCTTATGAGCCCTATTGGATTCATCCGTTTGTTTGCCATATGGAAAATGTGATAGAAATACTGCAGCAAGTGGTGTGAACTTCATTGTGAACAGGGGTGGGCATCACACTGCAGAAAATAGCAAGTGATACGCTTTATCAAACATGGTCATGACAGTATTATATTTGCTTCACTTTAAGAAAACCCAAAGGGGCATATTCATAAAGGTGTTACTTAACCTAACACTCACTGTGGGTGAAACTTTTGGGTGTGTGTTTCAAGTCAGCCAATACTTGAGGAACATTACCCTTCACTGCTTTATAAAATATGCCCCAAAGTAAAAAGTGTTTAAAAAATATACCAACCAGCAACTATATTAATCCTATACTCTAAACCTTACTCCAAATTTGTTGTTTACTAGGGACTGGCAAAATTGTTAACTGCTTGTGCAATCTGCCCACTGAAAGGTTAAGGCATCAAACGATTATCCAGCAGTATAAGCAGCTTAAAGTCTTCGGTGCCAAAGAGCTTGAAAACTAGGTACTGGAAGTTTCAAAGCCAAATTCTGTTCTAGATGGGTTTTATCGAGCAAAGTATCGTATATCGAATGACTAACAATAGATTCAATGTTCATAATTTGCTGCTCATCTCATTGACATCCAACTACCGTGTGCAAAGCAAATCAGAATATTTTGACAGACGGCTTTACCGAGCAGTTTCCCCAAATTTCCTCATTGCTCATTATACAGATTACACTCATCTAGATACAATTTCTCCACACTGCCCAAGACAGACAGACAGACAACGCAGGTGTGTAAAGTGACTTTATGCTGAAGGAAGCCCTTCTTCAGCCCTTTATTTGCCAAAGGGTCATAATACATCTGCAAGTTTTAATCCTGCAACTGTTGTGTGCTGCCATTCTACTCTAAAGGTACCCATAAAACTGGCTTCTGGTCACTTATGTAACAATCAGACCCTTGTCTGATAAGCTTTTATTCAAGGGCCACACTCATCTAATCATGTTCCGCCAGGACCTAGCCAAGATTTTTCAACTTTCTTCAAGGCTTCCGCGCTCATGTGTAACACATATCTTTACTGCATACAGATTGTTGAATGAAATTATTTATACTGTGAAAAAGACTGATTGCATGTGTGGGTACCTTAAAGGGTCAGTTTACCCAAAAATAATTTTTATGTCAAAGGTGTGTTGAGTCACCCAAAAAGAATATCTGTCCTCCAACACCACAAAGTGAGAAATCACTTTTATCACAATAGCCACCACTCTAGCATGCAATCAATGTTACAATCCAGTGGGTGACTCAAGCCACATAAACTCAGCCAAAACCACTCTGGGGACTGACCCTTAAGGACAGTAAAGGGAGTACTGAAACAGTAATGGGCTCCTTTTACAGTCCAGAATTGTAAACCAATAATCAAAACATCTAATGCCATCTTTGAGGTATCTTCCACATGTCCGGTGATAAACTGGAGAACAGAAGCTGGCATCTGATGTTGGGTTCAGTGAGTTCAGATTATAGATATAAATTAGTCATCAAAAATAAAAATCTATACATTTGTTCTTTTGGACAATTCTGCCTTCTGTAACTGAACCTTTTTACTTATTTGAGCTTTGGTAGGCTTTTTCTTTTATTTTTGGGGGTGGGAGGGTGGGTTATAACTGACATTGTTGTATTCATATTTTTTAGTTTTTTTTTTTTATTTCAGTGAAAAAATAAATAAGTGCACTCCCCTCAGTAGTAACTTCACTCAACATGTACATTCTTAACAAGCTTAAATGCAAAAAGTTTACTGTTAAAATAGTTTAGATTCAGCCAGTTCACTTCAAGATCCAACAAGAACAATAAAAACAAAAACAAAGCTTGGGTAATTTTTAAGATATCTGCTATTGCCTAAAGTGCGTCACCATATTTCTCTGTACTTTCAACAAATCGTATTATAAGGAAGGCCAGTGAGTTAATAAAAAATGTAAATTGCAGGTTGAAGCACAATTTAATGTGACGAAGGGGAGTTTCTTTTTTTTTTCCCCAGTGGCCACATTGTTGGTTTTCAGAAGCATATAGTTAGTCACAACCGACAATGGGATTTTATTAGAAAAGCAATGAGAATTCCAATGCCAGTTGTTCAAAACTGTAGGCCTCTGTGGAAATGAAAACAAGGAATTCAATCTCCTTTATGGCATAACTGATTCATCAACAACCCATTCTGGCATCATCAAACCTACAAATGTGATGGTTTGACTTTCGTGCCTTACAATATATTTGTGAAACATGTCAAGGACGATGATATCACTATAACCTTGTAAAATCACAGATAATCTGTACTTACAAAGCTAAATAAAATTATGTTTACGCACGCTGTTTGTAGGTTTTTTAGCAACAGGCAACAGCTAACTTTTTAAAACAAAAAAAAAAAGTTAAAAAATAAGATTAAAAAAAAAAAAAAAACCTTAAATAAATGGGAAATAAAAAAAATCTCCCCCAAGTAAAAAATAAGCTGTCTCAAACAGACCAAATAGTGTTATTGTGGTTGTATGGTTACATTTATAGTATTTTTCCAATACATTTTAATAATTTAATTAAAATAAAAAATACTATGGTTTTCTTTTTTCCTTGCTTAATATATTTTTAACCATTTGAAGCTCTTTTTTTTGACAAAATAAAAAAATACATTAATAATATTAAATTGTTGCAGTCTCCCTGCTCCCTTGGTTTTCAATGAGGACAGCATTAAACTGGCATGCATCAGAGTGATATTGTTAGGAACAACAAAGGCGTTTCAGTACAGTTCTCAATGACACAAGACTCTACAAAATACCTATGGTGTAGGTCATTCTTTCATTATACTATTGTTAAAATACAGACTACAACAAGAGGACATGCTTTCCTAAAGATGGAAGGAGGGAGGGAGATTAAGAGAACAGAAGAGTGCACTTATTTGGATCCTTGGGAAGGAAGTTAAGTAAATGGGACACTCAATTCCAACGGAATGAAATATGCCTTGGGCGATCACCTCCCTCCTTCACCAGCGGCTTGTGGAACTCCCGCCCTGCACGGGAGTGGATAGCAGCCCAGCAATATTCACAGTAATACTGCAGACAGGTAACGTTAGCACAGAAGAATGGAGCAAACTTGCCACTGCAGCGAGCTCCTTGACACTCATCACACAACTGATCGTCCAAGACATATGGCTTCACTTCCACCTGCATGAATAGAAAAGATGAGGGGATTTGGAATGAAAAGAAGATTCATAAAATAACTAAAAAAAGTTGAGGACAGTGCATCAAATAAATAATTTCCATCTTGGGTTTGTGATGAAAAGATGAATCAGTGGTAATATTTTTCACTTCTCAAAAAGGCCAGCAGAGTGCTATCTAAACTCAAACCTTTATGTCCACTTGCAGCGGTCAGGCCCTTTTAACGTGAACCAATGGTTCTCTTGTAAAATTACATCCACTAGAATAACCCTCAGCATCCAATGTTTCCTGGTGTGGCAGATACCTGCATTCCGTGATGTGCAATGCAACTCCCCCCATTGGCCTCTTTGTTACTACTGTTTCCTTCAAAGGGACCACAGTGAGCGTTCAGTCAATCAACTTAACTTACTTTGTACATTCGGAAGATATAAATGCAGAAAGCCTGGATGATTCCCATAAGACTTTGAGAAAAAAATCAATTTTATGATGGGGGTATCCTTTTGAAAGGTTATGCATATCCAGCACTGGATTACCAATTACACTTCCAATTATACCTTCCTTTAGAAGTGCTCCTTACCACTGTTTATGGAGCTATATATTCTCCTGATTGAGAAATGCTTAAAAAGGTCACATTTAGACACATACTTTTCCTATTTTCAACCTTGTTTTTAGTTTACCAATCCTAGCTTTTCTGACATACAGACACCATGTTCAAAGTCAGTCTAAGCCCTTTGATTACAATTATAGATTTTCTTATGCCAGCCTTGCCCTTTGTAACACTCAACATCTTTCCACTTCTTTTTTCACCTTTTCATGCAATGCTATATTTTGCTTAATACCTTCATAGTTCAAGCACTAAAAACATAAGTAATTCATATAAGCATGTCAGTCTCTGGTTTGCCGCAGTTGCAGTAAATCATCAAAATTGTTTTCTAATCCTCAACGAGATAACAAAGATAAGTATATTTAGATCCCACAGGCTGAGGGTGAATGCGGCAGCTTAAAAAAAAAAAAAAAAAAAAAAAAAAAAAAAAAACCTGCTGCACAGGGCACATTGAGGCCAGAAGACATCAATCATTTTGACTGATGAATTTTCTACTTTTCTGAATGTAAAACAAACCATAGGTGAAAACCTGTATGAAGAAAACCCAACATTTTCCAGATTTACAGGTGTAAAAAGTTTTTAAAAGAACCAAAAACTCACCCGCTTATCAATCTCTCCATGCTGCAGCTGAACAAAGCGGGCACTGATAGCAGCTATATAACTTTGTTGATTGGAAAAGGCAACACGCCCCGCTCCTTTTGGGTATTTCAACTCAGGGTCTGTGTCTATGCCAGCATAGCATACTCCTCCATAAAGACGATCCATTATCATAGCCAACTCCACTGTAACAAAAAGAACCAAAACACATAAACTACCTCATATGTGCTTAATTGAAATAATTTAGTTTGCAAAAGCAATGTGTAAGAAAAGGCATATGGACAGTCAGTGGATCAAAGGCAATAAGGATAGCAGTAGCACTGAGATGCAACAGGAATAGTGTTTTATGGAAACACAAACACACACACACACACAATCAGCTCTTGGCCTCAACAATGCTTGGTGGTCAGGTCATGTTGTCCTTGTGATTTCCCATCATGTAAGATGGTTTGTGCCTATTAAACATAAAAGTTACAGACATTCTTAAAAAAAAAAATAAATAAAAAAAAAATAAAAAAAGCCCTACGTCAGTAGATAAGAGTAGTCCACACTGTCCAACTTTGTTACATGCCTCTAAGAAACGGACATTGATCTGTGAAGTTAACTGGATCAATTTCCTCCTTTAATTAATTATAGAGCTTTGGAAAGAAAATACCCTAATGAAATATTTAAATAGAGTTCAGTGCATGGCTACATAGGTTAAATCCTTTGAAGTGTCAGACTGTGCAGGGATCAGTTACTTGATTGCACATACAACCTTGACTCTGCAAAAGGGTAGACCAAGGAAAGTATGCATCAGTTAAGCTATGCATGAAGAGATCTTATCATCTCATCAGATCTTTCCATCATCTCAGCAAGCGTCAACATCTGTTTGATCATCTGTCTGGGGAAGCCAGCTACTAGCGGCTTGATACACACGTGCAATAATTATTGTTAGAAAAGGAACGATTAATGAGCGATCAACGATTATTCACGATTATTTTGAACAATCATATAGTGCACGATTCTGTACATGCTGTAACGATACAATCGTTCAAATATAATCTACCAATAATGTACACACACTAGATACGATCATTTGAACGATGCAAGAAGTGACGAGTACCAGACAAAGTGTAGCGCTGAACCATCCACGATCACTGAACGACCGTACACAAAATACGTAGTGAACAATCGTCGCCAAATTAGATCCGCCGGCACGGTCCTTTGTTTCCAACGACATTCCTAATTCAATAACCAGTCGTTGTGCACTTTTTTTGTTAACGATTATCGGACGATCCGTCGTTAATCGTTTGTCTCAAACGACAATTATTGCACGTGTGTATATAGCTTTAATGACTGACACTAAAGTGCATTCAAATGATATTTTAATACAGTCAATATGTCATAATATAATCTTTATTTATTCAAAACAAAAACACTAATAGAAAAAAACAAAAACAAAAAACAAACATACCAGCTCTTAGAGGCCTGGGGACACCACCAACAAATATAGTCTTCCTTGGGTCAAGAGGCTGTGAGCCATCCATCACAAAGTCACTGTCACTGAGATTCCAAGGGCGTATTTGAACCTGTTAGTAAAGTAGTAAAACTCCATAAACTCAACAAAGAAAACATTGTTTTAGGATGTTGATGCTGCATTTGAAATCTGAACATGCACAGTTAGGGCCTATATATGAAGACTGTAAAATAGGATGCAGTCCAGTTTCAAGTAGACCTTGCTAGAAACATGCCTAAAGCTGCACATGTAGTTTTTAAAGTAAGATTATAAATATTGACACAGAACTAAGATTCAGGGCACACACCATTGGAGTTTTTTCTTTCAGTCAGCAGGATCCCAGGACACAATCACAACAAACTAAGATTGTTTACTTGGAATGTTCCAACCATTTTACAGGTCTTAATCAAAATAGTATAAAGTGTGACAAATAAGATAAACATCAACAAATCAAAATTCACTTGGCTGCTCGGGCATGCACAGAAGGAGCAGCCAAGAGCCTCCTGGGATGTGACACGTAGGTAACACAGGATTCCCTGCGCTCCAATTCATTTTCAATCGGCTAGGGTGCTGCACTTAAAAAAAAAAAAAAAAAAAAAAACTAACAGAATTTTTACTTTAAATAAAAGGGTTGTCCACCCTTTTATGTAAAGTGAAAATTCTGAGTTTAGGTACGCTTTAAAGTATATCTAAAACCAAAAATATTTTGGTCTAAGACTTTTTTTTTTTTGTCCTCTGTGTCCCAATAGGGATATTTCTCTTTATTTTCGGTCCTATAGACAAAATAAGCAATAAGAAGAAAGCTTTCAATACACTTGCTGACTTTCAATTCCAGTGACAAGGTACAAAGAATTAAGTATTCCCAGAGATTACAAAAACAGCAATAAAACATGATATGAATTGAAAAGTTCTGGTGTCAGATGCACTTTAACGCGTGCTCAGCCTAGGTCATTGTTACCACAGTGTAAGGAAAAAGGGTTTTTAATCTGTTTGGAGTCCACAGATGGAACAGCCAAACACCCTTCTGGCACAAGCAGCCTGGTGTACTACAGTGTCATGTATGTATGTATATATATATATATATATATATATATATATATACTCACTGCACAATAAGTTTCTCTGTATTTGCAGAAGAGGAAGCCGGAAGCTAAAAAAACATTAACGAGCAACAGAGAATTCTCTAACACCTGAGGTGGATGTGAGCTTTAAGTACAGCCCAATCAGACGATAGGGCACCCTAATCATATTCCATTCTCTAAATTCCTATTTTTTCCATGAGATTTTAAAGGTCTGTAGCTGAAGTACCGAACTTTATTACTAATAATATGTATTAGGATATGAGTATATTGCATACAAAATAAAGACATGCATTCCTGATATTTTCTTCTATATTACACAGTAAGCATTACAGCTAATAAGCCCATCACAAGCAGAACATGGAAAATACTTTGAAGGTTTGTCTTGCTGTGAAATGAAGAGGATCTTGTGAAGTGTACTTGAAGCTGTCAAGCACAGTACAAAGCAGGAAGTTCCACCCAGTTAAAGCTTTCAAGTTCTCAGGTAAACACTGGAGGTGTTTAAAATGAACATTTCTTTAGTGAGCTCAGCCATTTAGGTGATACTTCGACTTCAAACTCTGCTAGTACAAGTGACTACAAAGAGAAAAGATGACACTCTGGAGAATGAATACTCACAGGCTTGTCTTTAATGGTAGGGCTCGACACACAGAGATAGAGCTTACTATCCTCTTCAATGCAAGCATCGATCAGAGCCTGCACAGAGCTTTCGTCTTGAAACAGTAGAAATGCATAGCCTGGATTTAAGGGAAATAATAATAACTTTACCTCCATCAATAAATCGGTATATACATTATTGCACATTTACCCTAGTAAAGTCTTCTATTGTTAAATGTGTACCTTGTCTTTAATTGCCTGCTTTCAACAAGAAAAAAATTATTTCTTTTAGGTATTTACCACCCTCAAAGCAGAGCTGTTACAAACCTGTGCAATTCAATCTGAAGATATAAGGAAGTAAATTGCATAAAATTTTAAATTTTTCTGCAAAGCAGAAATTGGCTATTCGGATCAATAACTATATACAAAAAAATATTGACCATCATCACTGACAAATAGGAAGGAGCGTGACATAGGTCTAAGTTGAACTCTAACAGGAAAATTGTCAGAATTGCATTTCATTTCAACAATCTATATCTTTGGATCTACTAATCATATTCTCATATACTAATAAATAATGACACTCATATTGTAGTTTGTACTAATAGAAACCACCATGTCTGCTTTTTTTCTGTATATGTTCAGATAGAATAGGTCAGGTTTCTCAAATTTACATTGACAAACATTGTTAAACTTACAGAGTTCTATTAAATGTAAAGAAATGAGATCTAGACAATGAGCACCATGTTTAACTTACCTTTGGAAGTATTCAGAAGGAGAAAGATAGAGAGGAAAGTACTTGTGTTTATTTTATTGTGTATAGAATCTAGGTAGTCCTATTCCCAACATAGTACTCCTAGTCTATGTATATAATTGAGGCAGAATAATTGAAAAAACTTTAAATTAGCAATACAATAGATCTAATAAGAGTACTTATGTTGGAAATAGGACTACCTAGATTATATGAACAATAAACACAAGTTAATCTTATAAATGCCTCAAAAGCCTACTTTCCTCTTTATCTTTCTCCTGAATATTCAACAAAAGTAAATGAGGATTTAGGCTAGACAGGAACCTATTCTTATCCTTAAATAAAAAATATTTCCAAAACAAGCCTATCCTGTAACACTCCTTTTACCTTTGGGAGGAAAGTAAGATTTACTTTCTGCTTTATGTGGCCAATCAACGATCAAAGGGCCAAACCGACGAAAACTAGCAGTGATTTCATCTGAAAAAAAAAAAAACATATAAATACAATAAACATTATGAAATAAGTATATGTTCTTTAGGCTAAAAATGAACATAGCTGTATTCTGTTAGCAACACTCAGCCTTAGAAACATACACAAACATACATTCTTTTAATTATAGCTTATTTTACATAATGATTTCTACCTTCCAAAATGTACCATGTGGTCAAAGGTAATAATATTATTAATAAACAGGATTTATATAGAGGCAACATATTACGCAGTGCTGTACACTAAGTAGGAGTAGCAAATGACAGACAGTTACAGACACAGGAGGAGGGGAGGACCCTGCCTAGAAGAGCTTACAATCTAAGAGGTGGGGGAAGTCTCACACAATAGGAGGGGAGATATATAGTGATGGGAAGTAGATAGGGTTTTAAGAGACAGAAGAAGACAGGGAGGCAAGTCTGAAAAAAATGGGTTTTCAGTGCTCTTTTAAATGAGCAGAAGATAGGAGCAAGTGGGATATGTACCTATGTACTCTACCTATTTATGCCAGCTCAAAGTAAATCCAATGGCAACCCCTACCTTTATAACCTAGGCTAAGAGTGGGTGTTTTTTTTTATTATTATTTAACCTGTTGCTTGGATTGCAAAAAATATTAAAATATAGGAGAAGCTTGGGCTGGATTAGCCTCAGCAAGAAATTTGACCTAGCAGTTAACATGCACTTGCATCTAAACTATGGACACACATTTACATTTTCCTAACAAGTATTTAAAGAGCTTTAATACAAACCAATCCCTGACAAAAATGATAAGCTTTCAGTAAACCTACATTTTTTTACTAGTTTCTTAAAAATGCTGAGGAAAATAGAATATGTTAAAAAAAAAAACTCCAGGTGCATGGATTTTTGTGGGTTTTGATGTATAAACAAAAGGCTTTATCTCCTGAGGTGTACATTAAAATTGCTTCAAGTCAACACTTTTAAATTTTAAATAGTAGGAGGGTAAACTTCCACTTTGTCTCTCAATAGTCCTATTCATCAGACAATATCTATTTCCGATCAGTTTCTTAATTCATTTACAGTACACAGTGCTAAACCTGCCAACCCCCTTCCTCTTGTGATTTCACAGGCTGTCAGTCACTCCCCATTCAGAGATGGAAAGGAAACGAAATTACACAAATGAAGAATTTACCATACAACACCTGCAAGGACGGTCAGCTTTTGCAAAGGCAGACAGTTTTTTGCATGCAATATATAGTAGTTTTTCACTAGTATTGGATCATATTCCGGTAAGTCTGGGAAAATATCTCACTATGACTGGTAGTGACTGATGGTCTAAGTAATCACACAAGAGGGAGAGGGACAGGGTCAGAGCTGACTCCTTTGAGAAACACAGACATGCAGACTTCAGGTCAGTTCATGAATAGTTTTCAATATTCCATCAATATATTTATTTAGGACATATATACATGGTCAAAAGGAATATTTATTATTTGTTATGGCATATTTCACTACATTGTTATAAAGTTAATCCCTATGCAACTATGTTATGTTTACCAGCTCAGTAAGTAATAATGCTTACATAGCAATACGTAACCTTCTACAAATAGAAACCATTATTGGGACCCTTTGCCTCTCCCCTAAAGCTGTGTGTTTGTTCTGGTGGTGAGAGACAGACAGTGAGTTCACACAGTGAGGATTTTGGCAGTGAGGAGGGCAAAAAGGTCTATTTACCATGGCTAAATATGCATGTAATGCACGTCTATTAGACTAAATACTGAGATGTTGGTATATGAACTTTTGTAATTACAAACATATTAACATACTGTATATCAAAACAATTTTTTCATTTGTGTTACACTCCCATCATGCTGGCAATTTCTAAATATACATTTTTCCCTAGTAAGCAGTACTAAAGTTTAAAGAGTGACATAAAGATTGATTACAATCATCTCACTAAACAACAGAAATGGAGAACTATTTTAAACAAGCTCCTTTGTTTCATGGTTGCCTTGCCAGCGTTTCATTTTCTCCCTCCCGAGATATGGGAATTCCATTAACGCAGGCAAATTAGATTTTGAAATCTCCAGATACTTTAATGAAGCCTTTCTTGCCATTCTGTCTAACCTGCTAATCAGGTAGAGGGAACACAGCCTTTGGTATTACATACACACAATAGTCATTCTAGCATTTGCTTTTAGTAACGAAGGTGGCTGTGATGTTCATGCTGCTTCACCGTGGGGAAAAATAAAGAGAAGATTTTTGGTGTTTAATCAAATTAACAACCACTGTAAAATTTGTAATAGGTATTTTTCCACAGACTCAAAATTCCTTTCAAAAGGATTTAGTTCAGTAACTAAAATACATTGTACAGACACAACAAAATATTCAGTTTTAGAGAGACCTGCGATTGGTCCATTGAGTATAACACACCAGGTTTGCCTTTAGGTGTATGTATAATCCTTACAATGAACATTTCCTATTTGCTGCATTCTAGTCAGTTAAACAGGCCATGTCACTAAACGTGTCCTGTGTTATCCCAAGAAATCTGATAGGCTTTCTTAGTTTTTATCTTGGACAACAGAAAAATTAATGTCCATGCCGTGAAGCATAGATATAGAGAGTGGGAGAGTTTTCAGTAGTTTTACAAAATCAACAACTGGGCAGGGCTGAGGACATTGGCACCACAAAACTGGAAGATCAAGTCAAGTCATGGCACTATAAACTGAGTAATCTATGTGAGTTGACTTCTGAAAATAGTGAAAAAAAAACAAAAAAAAGTAATTTATTTAAAATCAAAAAAACTGATGAATGTTTGTAGAGGAGGTCTCACCTTCATCTATGTCAGGTGGCAGGCCACCAACAAATACTTTACGAGAATATCGCTCCACCCTTTCCCCGTTCTGGTGTGGAAAACAGTGAGGAGACCCCAAACCACTGTGCAAAGTTTGATCACTTCGACCATCATCTAAAAATCCATCTTCCATTGGAAAAAGAGAAGATTGACCTACAAAACATAAAATGTAAAAGTTTATTAAATAGAAACCTAATGAGAATATCTGCATGCAGTAATCAATCATTTAGACTCCACGTAGCACAATAACAGATTCATGTTAAATGTCTATCCCACAGAATCAGAGTCACACAAACCGTGGGTGAATAAAAAGCTGACTAGTTGACTAGAAAACAAATTCTTCATTTCCACGTTGTTTACACAGTTCAGACAGATTCACTGGTGTTCCTGAAAACAGTTAGACATACTAAATGGTCTTCCTTTTATACAAAATAACAGTTTGCAGTATGAACTGTCATACACAAGTAGTAACAACCAATCAGATTAAAATTGCTCTGAAAGTATGAAAGCCTGGATTTATTACGTTGTTTTACATTCCATAAGAAATTCTTCTGTTGACTTTTCACGTATCTACATATGCATAAATTAGCATGTATGATCCAAGTCACTGCATGCATTTTACATGCCTCAACAATGACTTTTTATTTGTTGAAGTGTTGTGTTTAGTGTGTAGCACATAATAATCATAAATCACAGTGTATGGGAATTTAAAAAAAATGCAATCACCTGAATTGGTTTTTGTTTATTTAAAAGCAGTGTCATCACGTGGAGGAGACATGGAGACAGAGGCATAAGATCTAAATCGCTATACCACATGCTGTAGACACAACCAGTTAAGAAATTTAGCTCCCGTCCATTGTGTCATAATCTAGCTAAATGAATTGTTATTGTAACAGTTTTTTTTAATAGTCTTCATACTATAATAAAACAAAAACTAGAAAAAATAAAAGGGTATAACTTATACACCACTATGATACTCTGTGGTGGACCAAAACATTGAGGGAACATTCTCACCTGTGTGCTAGAAGTGCAGAGTGTATGAGAATTTTGTCAGCCTCATGTCTTGTATAATAACAGGCAGTAATGAGTCTAATGCATATGGGTATGGTTTGATTGAAGACTAAATATTTACAAACGACAGGAAGAGATATCGGTTTCCAAGTAGGTCTATTAAATCAGTGCTAAGAATATAAACATCTTTGCTGATAACATAATAGGATTAACCAAGCAGCATTACTAGTTCACTACTACATGAAAGTGTTAGACTATGGAATGGCCCACAACCTAAAAAATGCTTACAGTAGAACACATCCCTGGTTATCCAGCTGTTATGGTGACCCACTGCTTTAATATTTTGCCAACACACGTGCAGATATCATTGTTTCTCATTAACATATCTGTCCCAAATCAGGAACACCATATTAATGCAAGAGGGTAATTAAGCATTTAAACCAGCATTTTTTGGAGGGGAGGCTCCCTTATAGACTCCAGATGCTCACATCATCACCATGATCGAACAACTATAGGTTACCCCAAGCTCTTACATTGTGTATGACCTTCAAAACAATGTTTCCCTCTGCTGACCCTGGCCATGCATGAGCAGTAAAATTCCATATAAATGAATGACTTTCTCGAGAAGCTCAGGTTCTAGCCCCACTCTTCCTTATGGAATAGTACTGTAGATGGAAAAAAAACTGTATTTGGGTCCAAAGACATAAACTTTGCATTACCTGAGGTCATCATATAGGATCTGTGATTTACAGTGGTCTCCAACCTTTTGGACCTCAGGAACCACTAAATTTAAGGACTTCAGACAGCACATGCCAGAGAGTTGTGTGTCACTCAAAGGGGAAGAGTAACGTCATGATGCCAGAACCCAGCCACTCTCCCATCACAGGTCTGACCTTCTCTGGACACAAACCGCCCACTCCTCTGAGCCTGCAATGCATACTGGAGACATGGGCTGCGGCTCTGGCTGGTGCTTCCCACAGGGACCTTATCCTGACCTCGCTGGGGGGAGCACCGGCCAGAGCCGTGGACCACCAGTTGGGGACCGCTGATATACAATAATACTCCTACAGAGGGTGATGGGGATTATATAAAATATAATAATACATATTTACAAAGGGCACATGGCAGCAATTTCAAGTATCTCACTGACATGCTATAAAATAGATAAAATTAAATTGGATGGAAATTGGGGCTTCATGGCAACATTTGCCTTTCAAGTATTTATTTAGATCCAATTTCTAGGGAACACTGAATTCTCACCCTACATACAGTCCACAGAAAAACAAGTGTGGAAAAGAACCCCTTAGTAGCCAGAAGAACAACCATGTCATTTATCAAACAGATCTTCCTCACTTGATACACACATGAGGAACAGATAATAAAACCCACAGATAATTGAAGCCTTCTGCATACCATCTAACCCACTGCTTACTAGTGTAACTCTGAAAGGGTGAAACAGTGGTGGAAAGAATCTGCTGGCTACTGTTGGGAAGCTGCTGAAATAACCTCTGCTGACATGTTTACCTACTTTCACTTCAATGAGACAAAAGCTTTTGCACAAACATCCTGAAAACATTTATGTCTGTATCCGTTCCCTGTGCTACGTCATATTGACAAGCAGAGCTTACAAATAGCATAATAGAAGAAGCTTCAGTTGCATCATAAAAGATTGCTAAAATAAGGAAAAAGTCATTGTTAGGGGTACTTTTTATGCCATTTCAACTGCAAAAGAAATTCTATATCTTTGCAAAAAATAGTGTTTCCTAATCAAACATCAGTGTTTGTATTGGGGAATCTGTCCTGCGGTTTGTTTTTTTTGTATCTCATACGCAGGGCAGGTTATAAACACAAGTGCCAAGATTCAGACATTGGTTCTATGGCTCCCAGTCTAGCCTTCCAGCACCAGGGTCCCGGGTTGGAATCTTGGCTAGGACATTACCCAACATGGTATGAGGTTTGTGTGGTTCATCCCTTTCCTAGCATGGCTTTCCTGTCCTGGTTAAAAACAAAAATGTTCCTTGACTGTAAGGGACATGAGAGCCCCTCTGAGGGACAGTTATGGCTTAGTACAGCACATATGTAATATGTCAGTGCTATATGAATGAAATATAATAAAAAGGCACTACTTTAAGTATGGCTGGACTTATGGTTGGTACCATTCCATGAAAGTAAAATGTCACCCAGTTAGGACATACCTTCAGGAATCAATTTGGTACCTCCTATTATTTATAGCATGAGAGATCTGTACCACAATACTAGACTAACTCATTTTTTTGCCAAATAGGCTGAACCATCCAATCAGAGCAAGTCTCTGGACAATAACGAACATTTACAAGCAGCCCACACACATTGGGAGTATGCAAATACAACAATCCAATTCACATTATTGTATGGTCTACTTCAATTTAAACCTGCCATTACATCAGGCTATGCCGTTAAACACTGGAAAGTCATTATTTTTCCCCCATCATTTGGCAATGTTTTCATTACTCAGTTGGGACTGTCAACAGGAAATGGCATAAATCATTTAGCTGGTAAATATATCTTTAGCAAATGACAGCTTTGGAAACCGATCTGGTGATCATCACTGACAATAGAAAGATTGTAAAAAAAAAAAAATGGAAAAGCAGAAATATTACCTCTCCTTCGCCCATATGTCCTTGCTGCGTGTCAGGGAAAGAAAAGAGCCTTTCAGACAATGTCATCGTGATTAGGAAATCTAATTACAACCTCTGTACAGTATCTCATTTACTGACATTTCTGAAATGAATGCCTAGAATTTACAATACTAGAAGCACACATGGCATTACTGCCTCAAAATACATTTTCAGCACAAGGAAAAAATAAAGACACAGTCAAGACATTTTGCAGTTTATGTAATCAGTCATTACCAGAACTACATGCATGCAATTCGGAACACATGCTAACTGATAATGGGGAAGGGGGAGACTGCACATGAATGTGTGTAATATATCAAGTGAGCACAGACAAATGTAGATAATGATGCATCATTACCCCTGAACATTGAGCACAACTACACCAAATTTAAGTTACCCACAGACAGAAAATCAGGCTTGGAAAATTTTAGCCATAAAGAATACAACTAAAATACTAGGCAGCGTCAGGTGTCCTTTGGTGTCTGTTCCTAAACCATTGCTACAGGCTTCCCAGGGAACCCCCGAATATATGGGATGTTCCTCCTACATTGCCAACTACCCTTGCATCACAACAGCGAAAGAATAGTGCCTCAGCACGGACTTAAAGCGGATCTAAACGCAACTTTAATACCTACGTCACGCATGCCAGGAGGCTCTTGGCTGCTCCCTTGTGCATGCCCCTTTTTTGGAGCCCTTTCATTAAAGGAAAAAAAAAAAACGCATGCACAGTGAGATCGGAAATCTTTTATCCCCATCTATGTCACCCGATCTCGTGCCTGTGTGGTGCCAGATCGGGTAAAGTCGGCCCGAAGACAAATAGCAGGACAACGCGGGATCCAAACAAAGAAACCTACCAACAGATCGACGGAATAAAGGTGTATTTCATTTTGGGTTTAGTTCCAGTGTAAGTCAAAGTTGGCATTTACGTACTGTAGACATGCAGGTTTCACAGTATCCTAAAGGAATGGTCAAATGAAAAAAAGGCAGTGCCCAGCACCCAGTGTCCCATTGTCTTCTTCTCAAACGTTCGATTTCGTTGTAATGAAAGGTTTACTTTTAGCACCATTTTTCATAAATGTGGGTTTCATATACACAGGATTAACTATTTATTACTTTATGCTACAGCATTCTAGCTTTTTCATTTTGCATACAAATTAAAATTAACAGAAATGCGTAATAGACATGTTTTTTGCATTCCATACAAAAAAAAAAATAAAAAAAAAAGGTGATGCAATGTAGTGCTATGAACAGCTTCCTCCTACTTTTGCCCATTTTATCAGTGTCTACTGGGTTACACACAACATGAAAATATGTTGTGTTCATATAAAATAACTAGAGAGATCTGAATAGGTTCTAAAATTTAGCAGACATGACTATAAAAAGAATATATATTAAAAACAAACAGATGACTATCCATTGATTTTAAATAGTCAAAATACAATATACTGAAGAAAGTGTTCTCATAGGTGACATGTTTGCTTTTAACGCATTTTTCAGTATAAAGGAAAAATGTCTGACTGTCAATGCACATTTTTACCTAATTTAGGTGCTCATTATTCTCATTTTATCAAAGTGGTGTTCATTTTGTTAATTACCAAGTGGGAGATGTCTCCACTTCGCCTAACAGCCAGTAAAAAAAAAGTCACCAGCCATGTATTATTGCACATATAAATAAGTGTGTGATCTAATTTTGCTTCTAGAACATTTTAAAATATCAGTAAGCCATAGGAAGATTTGTGTTTGTAATATGACCTGAACATAAAATTGGTGGAACCTTTGGTAAAAAAAAAAAAAAAAAAAAAAAGAATTTCTGCCTCTGACATTGTGTGCTTTGGAGAAGTTAAATTGTGCTGACAAGTCACTGTTTACAGACAGGAAATAATATTAACACACACAGTATTCCCAGTTTGTCATGGAAGGTTCCCATGTCAGGACGTGCAGCTTGCATGACCCTATGAGTACAGCATTAATTCACAGTTCAGAACACTTCATTTACTTACTTTATATATTACTCTACAGGTACAACAAACTCAGGACCCCCCCGTTTATTTTGTAAAAAATATATTACAGCCGTGATGTAATAATGATTTATACCTCTGCACAGGATGAAAGTAATGCTTAATGAAAAGGAGGCAATTCCATGTAACTGCATGCCTTATCTGATCCCATGTTCTACAACTCTGGGACCCAAAAATTGGGGTGTATGTCAGGACATCTATGCTTCCAGGTCTCCAGGTCTAGCCTAGCTGCCTGAAACCAAACACATCCTACTAGCTAGTGAAACACCCACCAAAATAAGATGCTAAATGTAGGATTAGGATAGTTACCATGAAATTCGTTCTGTGCACTGAGGGATTCAGAGGGGGGTGTGTTATATGGTTGATCAGATTCAATTTATTCCCAAGGATGGTTTTATTAACAAGTTCCTTTTTTTGCTCCACAGCCTCCATCAGCATCAGGCGTCACCATCTTTAGTGTTCTCTTCTGTCTTCTTGGTGCGTCACCGGAATGTGCAGGTGCGAGATCAGGTGATGTACCCACTGAAAAGTGTGGGGGGGGGGGGGGGGAGAGAGAGACTATCTCACAGGGCTTGTATGAAATCAGCATCTCTTCCCCTTATTACAAAAAATTCCTATTCGTCACGTCTGAGATTAGGTATCCTGGGAGGCTTTGCGCTCGAAGTGGAGGTGTTGCACCTTTTTAAAAAAAAATTTACATTTTTCCTTTACATATAAGGGTTGTCCCTTTTATGTAAAGAGAAATGTTGAGTTTAGGCATCCTTTAAGCTTACTACAAAATAGGTGCAGGCTAGGAGGAAAGGCATTACAAAGTTGGAATAAAATATGGGGGCAATCGAAAATGGCCACAATTACAGGGCTTACTGGATACCAATAGCACAAACAACTGGGAACACTAAAACTCTGTTGTGTTGCTCTACTCACCTTTTTGACCACCCGGCTGTAAAAAAAAAAAATTCTGGGGAGAACACTAAACAGTTAGAAAAAGCCAATTTAAATCAGTATTTCAAGGAAATTACCCAACAACAAGGGCAATAGGTCATGAGAATACTCTTTTTTAGAAAAAAAAGTTCTGGCTTTTTGGAAATCCATAAAATGAGTTTGTTTAACCTGCTGAAACTAGTTACTGGTAAGCCAAACACAGATTCACCAAAATACATTAAAGCCAACCCGGTCTGGGTGGACTAGAGTTCATATTTTTTTGACTTTCTGTGCCAGAATCTAAACATTTAAAAGTCAGTATGTATTACCAATAATAGACATTAGTTCATAATGACAGAGACAAAACCTTTTATTAGTGATTAGCTTCTTGTATAAAGGAGGGGGTGGTTCTTTAAGAGTCCACTCCCTTTTTAAATAAGTATTTGGCACAGGAGGCTACCAATGTTCTTTGTCAAAGGCTTCTACAAGCTGGAGAGAAAAACACACACACCAGGCTTTTACATATACAAGTTCCCAAAGGCTATGACTACTTAACATCCCAAACACTGCAAAGACAACCAGCAGGCAATCCCTCTATCTCTTTATAATGCACACTGAACATTCCTGACAGATAACAGCATGTGCTGCAATATACAACACACCCACTGCTCATACCACATTGGGGCACAAGCAGCTTCTACAGCCCAATAAACACAGATCACCAAACAAGTACCCATCTACACTTTCTGAGAACCTTTACCCTAATGGATATCCACTACAAGAAAAAAAATCAATGAAAAGTTATGCAGAATCCTAATGTAGTGTATTTTTTTTAATGTACAGTTTACACGTGGTCTGCCATATTTGCTCATTACATATGCAGATTGCAGCAATACACAATGGCTGAACATTACCAAACCTCATACTACATGTCTGTCTGCTGACACACAGAAAACAATGCACAGCCTATGTGGCTGACATTTTATTTCAACAGTTTGAAAGCAGAGGCTCGGACAATGCATCAAAACATACATATTGAATGTTGAATTCTTTATTTTTTACACACATATGGAACAGAATACTGTGTTAATAAAAGAAAAAGTTGTACAATTAAGGTGACCTTGTCGAGTTTTAACAACCAGCTCAAAGTTCTCTGCAAGATAGGCGGTATTACACATACCACTGGCAGCCAGTGCCTCCTACCTCCCCTTCCATTTCAGAGTCGCAGCCTTTGCCAGCCTTCTTTTATGCCCATGTGCGTTCTGTGTTGTTTTAATTGTTGGCTCTTAAGACACAGCTGACTCCCCAAAACAAGCTGGGGTCAAGCAGGAAACTATTGTGTGCCCCAGAAGACTCCCCTGGAAGTGTCAAATGCTGCAGCATAGATATGAAGGGGACACACATAGGGGGACGAGAACTTTTTCAGATAATGGTTAAGAACCTGATTGGCTCCAGCCTTACACAGCTGGTATTTCCTTGGCTGGAGCACATCCAGATTTACCTAGTTCCCCCTGTCTCCCTCCCCAGCTTGACTGTTTCTGGTCCACCACTTTCATTCCACGTTCATTTATTTTAATCATCAAATCATTTCATTAAATGTGCATTTTACTTTGAGCTGTAGAATTCCCTATTTTGGTGGTTGAGATCTTTGAAAAGAGGTTGTAAGTGCAAAACATGAAAACATTCTCAGAACACAAGAAATTATGGTCTCAATTTATCTGCAGTCCAGGGAACCAACATGGGCCCCAATGTCTCTATTCTGGGTCCTCCATCTGTTAAGGTGGTGGAGCTTAAACACTCTCTGCGTTCCAGCACCTGTCACTAAGTAATATTAAATGTCAAGCAGAGATAAATTCATCTAAATATAGTTGCTGCCAATCACAGTGCCATTATTTCAGTAAAGGAAAAAGGACTATTCTGGAATCTAATGGATGGATCTTTTAACCAATGTGCCCCTTAACCATAATTTTTTTTCAGGCTGGTTTTGCCGATGAAGACAACAGTGGACAATGTCCAACTCAGCATTTGTCACCTGAGTTTTCTGCCATGCCAGACCAATGTGCATTGACACTCGAGTTAAAGCTCCCATCACTAGCCTATGAGACAATCCAGACGTAATTAGGAGACAAATTATGTGACTGCAGCCTAACCTAAAACTTATAGGCGATATTACATATATAATATTTCCTGACACCATCAGAAAACATTTCATTTCATTTTTTGCACCTATAATACAAATAACAGGAGTGAGGCTAGGTGCAATCCCTGCAGGAATGGATGTGTGAAGGTTCACCATCTGCATTGTGAGAAATACCTCCTCTTTAGAGCTTATTCAAAATACTTTTCTCTAATTCAAACAATCATCACAAGCACAATGACAAAATAAACAGACTGAAACACAAAATAAATATCCATCAAGAGAACAAAAGGCAAAAGAATAAAATAATCTGTAGTTGTCTTACGAGATGAAAATAACTGGCTGTAAAAAAACTAAAGCCAGTCTTGTTCTGGCTATTCCTGGCAGTCATGTGAAAGCAGTTTTTGTTCTCTGTCCTAGGACATCACTTCTATGTGGCAATTAAAATTCGTTGCACAATGAAAGCCTAAGTGTCCTGATTTATCTCAAAGGTTTGCAAACAGGCTCTCGGTGCAAACCATATGGTTCAAAAGTTTTATCCTGGGCAGAAATGAGAAAGACCCACACTGAATGAATGTCTGGGAAAATCACTTGATCCCTGACCACATACTGTATAACGTGGAAAGTGTGGGACCAGAAGACAACCATGTTGGGTCTTCAGGTGAACCATCTTTTATTAAAAATACTGGAAATATCCATTTCAGTTTAAGGAACTAAATTCTGTACTATTCAGGTTTTAAAAAAAATGAGGCCTAAACACTGATGACATACCAAAAATGGGAATATTGGCGAAAAAATAAGAAATGTGTTAAAAATATGTTTTTTAGCTCATTAATCAAAAAATGTCCTTGTAGATGATTTTGTCTCCAAAAAAGACAACCTTCACCACTGTTAAGTGTGACTCTCACAGCTCTTCCCTTCCACGCAGCTGACTCAAAAGTGGCCCACTTGCCTGCTACACCATACCCGAAGTGCCTTAAATACACAAATAAAACTTGAAAAGTACAAACTTCATTCAAATTTCACCTACTTTGTGGGCAATGCATATGATTATATCAGAATTCAACATTTAAATGTAATACCTTCTTTACATTTACTCTGCATACTGATGGTCTAATTTGGCAGTTCAGAGAGATACTGAAATCCAGCTTATGGAGAGCAAAATCACATTGTCTCTTCAAAAGGCTCCTCTAGACTCTCCGTAGCAGAAAACACTGCTTCTTCCTCCTCCACGCTGAGCTCTGAAATGGCTGGTGTCAGCTACCCCTGTTTGTGTCTCAGGCTTAGCCATTGGTAGGGCAAGACACATGATAAGAGAAAAGATATCACATTGTCTTCATACCCAAAAGTGCCAGAAATTACAACTAGCAATTGGAGAGGAATGGAATTGCAAGGTGTGCTAGTAAGGCAAGTATAAGGGGTCCACGAGACCTCTGCAGTGACCCTGTCTCCTTGCCCTGTAGTCAAAGTGTCATTTTTTTTTTTTGTGTACACAGCTCATGCAATTAGCGATATATTGAAGGAGGGGTAACAGAGACAGAAACAGAGCACAAGAACGAACAAACTCAAATCTTTCACATTTGCCTGGGAAAATGTCAGGCTGAAAAAGGCATACAGAGGGTTACCTACACTTACTTCCACTTTGCCTATTTAGGCCATATAATGTGACTGTCATCTTATTTTTGTGTAAGAATGCCTTGGGGTATACAGGGCAAACTGAACAGCTTCTCATTCTAAACCACTTTAACTTCACTTAGAAAATTATAGTTTCTTATCTAAGATTTCATTAAGTTCTGAGATGAAAACAAACATCTGATTGACAGTGCAGCATCTGCCAAACTTTAGTTAAAAAAAAAAAAAAAAAAAAATATATATATATATATATATATATATATATATATATTTATATATATATTATGATGATAGTACTGTCTGACCCAACTACAACCAGCGAGTCATATTTGGGGGGCCTGTGATACATTTGGGGTTACTTTAGATCCAAGCACTTCTTTCCTATACTGAATATCGATGTGTAATATGAACACTTTATGAATTAAAATTGAAAGCACAGTTCATATGTGTATTGTACTTTGAGTATTTTTGGACTTACTTTTAATTGTTTGGTGCATATTTCTGTTATTGAATTTGTTCTGAGAGTTTATTGTCAATACAGCATTTGCTTATCTTGCTTCAATTTAACAAGAAAATGCAGTGACGGCAGATTTCCCAAGAACAGGTTGGAGCTGGATAAGCTCAAATGACAGCACCCTTACATTTCCCTTCAACACTTAACATAGTGTTTGCACAGTTTTAGCCTTTTGTCCTAAAATCAGCCTTAAGAATAAAAAGTCTGGCGGTAAGCACATCAGCTGTCTTGAAAATGCTGAAAAAGGCGGACGTAAAATTTATAAGAATAAAAATTCAGTATCACTATCAAGTATATTTAGCACTTCTAATCTGTAACTAGAACATGCTACAAGTCACTTTTTTGGCTAGGTTTGGAAAATTAAACCCAGTAATCCACACAAACGCAGTTCTGCATTCTTTAAAGGGAACAGCAGCAGGGTATTCCTACAGTGCATTTTGAGCGCCATTAAATTAACAATGAATGGCAACCAAGTGAACCAACACATGCTTTGTGTATTGCCATGTGTTACAATAATTCAACGCACTAGTATGAACGAGCCCTCACAATTTTTTTCTACAATTCCACAGCGATTGCCTTGTCTCAGTAACTAAAAGAGCTTCCTACCAGCCATCTGCAACCACAAGATCTAGTCCAGTGCTTCTCACTTATCCACTATACATTTTGTGGTTCATAGCAACAATGTAATAGGTTGCTACAGGCAGTAAGACCATTACTTCCTTTGGACTCTTCACTAGTGTTGGTCGAATATCTCACTATTTGATTGGACAGCTATTCGATCGATTAGAGGGATATTGTTTGGGTGATCGACCTTCAAATTCGAACACCATTCGGGTTATTTTTCAGGACTGTGTAGGACAGCTCCGCTCCCCTAAATGCTCTTGCAGACTCTATATGCTTCTAATTTACCAAATTGTGCAAAGGTCTGGTCACCTGTCTGTCAGGGCATCAGGGAAAGCAGAAGTTTAGTGGTTACTGAAGGAGTGAGAAACCCTGTGATATGCGGATTGTTATGCTGGTACACCGTTCCTTATATATCACTGGCATGTCTGTATTTCTAACCTATTTAGGTTTCACTCCACAAATATAATCAGCAATGTGTTAAAACAGAGGCATGCAGACTATAAGGTGTGGCACTGAAAGAGGCTTATGAACAGACCAAGCAACTCTGTAATCCTTTCAAGTAACTCTTCTCACCCCAGGAACCAACTGGAAAATTTGTGGTAATTTCTTTTTAAAAACATCAGATCTTTAATTATGTAGTACTCCCACATGTAGCTAGCTTTAAAACTGAATCATCACGCCAAAAGCCTTTCAAAACTACTGAAAATGTGACACTGAGCTACAGGCAAGCTGGTAAATTCACATATAGAATACATATGTTACCTATTTTACCTTCAAACAGATTTTTATAAATCTGTCCATCCAGTTCTGGATTTTACACGGCTTTGCATCACAGCATACAGCATTCTGGCAGAGAAGGTTACCCGATAATTGGATACTGCAGTTAAAGCAAAACTAAACTAAAAAAAAAAAAAAAAAATATCCCTCTGAAACTTTTCTGTATTAGGTCCAATAGCGATAAAGACAGAAGAGGGCTTTGCTCTTTTTTTTTTTTGCCAAGAGCACAAAAAAAGGTAATTTTTACCTTACATAAAAGGGTTGTCTAGTAATGCAACAAGGTCTCCCACCTGCCACCAACCTGTGACTGAGCTAAGGAGAAGAAACAGACTGCTGAGATCATCATTCTGTCACTCTGCTAACTTCTATGTGAGCGCTTGTAAAACTTGAGTATTGCAGCATCATAACCATATGCTGCTTCTGGACATAAACATACCGCCAGAGAGGTTAAAGAGAATTTAGTGGTTAGGTATGGTAAGTAGTATACCTACCTAACCACTAAATTCTCACTATGGTATTAGTTTACCTTATTACGGCTGTAATGGCCATATTATGCAATTTTATTGGTATTAATTTTGAAAACTGAAACTTGCCAGTAGCTGCAGCATTTCCCACCCTCTGCTTATACTCGAGTCAATCAATTTTTCCTGTTTTCCAAGGTAAAAATAGGTACCTCGGCTTATACTTGGATCGACCTTTTACTCGAGTCAATACGGTACTTACATTGCTTGCCTTTAATACCAACAATAAAATTTACTGAAACAGCTTTTTTAAGCTGACATCACAGCACTTGTAAAGTAAAAAAAAATACACCTTAGGTCAAACATTGTACTTGGGAGTCCCAATTGCTAGTTAAACATATTAACAGATAAGTATATCTGAATCTTATTCGAACCTTAATGATGATTATTCAGCATTTTAATATGCTTCTTGAATGGCAGTTTAATTCATTTTTGAATTATTCTGTGACTGTAGCTACATACCAACTAAACTCCACATTATGCAGATACCACTCCTTTAATAGATAGAGATACAACTGGTTTGCCACACAAACTGACAAGCTCTGCATGTACTTATCTTCTCATATTAAGAAAATTGCCATCAACCTGTAGTAAAAACGCAGCTAATATTTCTAGGACAGGAGCAGGACAGAAGGACAGAAGACAAAATTCTTCAAATAAACATAGCAGAACTTTTACTAAGTTGAAGCTTTTTAGTCAAACATTATATGTAACTCATAAGGTTATTCATTTCAAAAGGCATGAGATGTTCCCAAAAGTTGAGAAGGGAAAACTATAAGAAATCCACAAATGAACTGCCTCTATTCTTGGAAATTACCAACAATCAGCTGCTGGCTGTGATACAAATGCATGTGTACAAGTAACCTGATCTCTTGTATACTTCCAGCACAGTCATATTCTAAAGACAAGAAGCCACACTTATACACAAGTAAGACAACCATGTTGTCAAACACTATAGCCCTTTATATACAGGACTACAGTTGCAGTTTATTTCAGTTTTATTCTAAATGAGACAAGTATTCTGAAGACTTCCTCATTCAACACTACTGCAATACAAAAAAAAAAAAAAAAATACACTACACTGGTATTGATAATGTACTGTTTTGTGAAGTGTCAATATGGTAAGATATAAGAAGATGAACTTTCTGTCCCTGAGAATCTACTAAGCAAAAACATACAAAGAATCACGGAGACTGGTGGCAGCCAGCAAATGGGACATAGAACCCTTTGTTTGGGCTTTATCAGGAATGTCTGCCTATTATTACATAGCCAAATAGTGAACAGTAGCAGAAAATAAAAAAATAAAAAACTCAAATAAATGGTAAAGGGCCAGGTGGTGTTGAACTAAATATTAGCATAGGGAAGAAGGGTATCCAAGGGACTTTAACTGAAATAAATGTTGGTGTCAGATGTGGTCGCTTCAGAATCTGACAACTTTGTATGTAAAACATAACACATCTCATGAACAGCAGGCTTTTGGGTGAAAAAACCTAGGTAACAGAAGGAATAAGACCAGACTTTTTCAATCCGACAAAGGGCTGGAAATACTCGACAATGGTGATAGAAAGAACAAGCAACATCTCTAAAATGATGAATTGCAGCTTTAGAAGAGAATGGCAAGTTCAACTCTTCTCAGTTAGGAACTTGAAAAAAAGACTACAGGGAACACAATATGATGACTACAGACTGGAAATACCTGGTCTGGTATACAAATCTCTATTTCTGCTGCAGTATGAAAGTGGTAGTGATAATTAATAATAAAAAAAATTTTTGCATTCATAACTCCATGAATTCATCCTGACTGTCCCATCACATCCTGACCCAGGCATGAGATCGGGTGACGTAGGATGAAAAAAAATTTTCTGTTTGCGCAAAAAGGATCCTTCTGCGCATGCCCGAGATGCTCAGGCATGCCCAGGAGCACCCAAGAGCCTCCCGGGGGGCCTGACATAGGTATCTCGGGAAGCTTTGCGCTCCCATGCATTCTCTATCACCTAGGCGGTCGAGAATTAGGGGGGCGGTGCTGCCCCCTTTTAAATAATAAAAAAAAAATTAAAAAAAACAGAATTTTTACTTTACATTCAAGTGTTGTCTAACCTTTTATGTAAAGTGAAATTTCCGAGTTAAGGTACGTTTTAAGGTTGTTGGGAGTCAACACACCTAAAAAAAACAGATGATTTGTAATGCAGTTTGCCATGCTGTTCTCTGAATTCGTAAAAGAATGTGTTCCCAACATTTTGTGCAGCAATCCTTTGGTGCCTTTACATAAGGTTTGCTACAATTTACTTCCAAAGGAACCTTAAGCACAACACACATCAGGGGTTAAATTTCATTGGGAACAAGTCCCTCAATGTTTTTACAAACTAGTTAAACCCTTAAATATTTTAGGATATTTTCAAGGTAAATATTCCAAGTTAGATTAGATTACATTAGATACATTTAGCTTTGTCCTAAAATTGCCACCTATGTTTTTACTTATCTGCCCTACTTGACATACTGTTCTCAATCTCATCTTCTAAATGCCCGAGCCTGCAACAATTAGTCCACCGTGTACAATAATTTCTGGATATTCCTGGATGTTATTTGAATGTAATTATTACAGAAGCCATGGCTGCTTTTCTTATCTGTATTACTGCTAAAAATAATTTGTTAACAGAACTTATTTATTTTCTGCTTAAACTGGGGGAGGCCTGACATGATTTGCATTGACTGTCGCAGTTAAAGGGGGCTTACCTGTCCACTTCCAAAAGTATAGGAAATGTACTCACATTTCCTTTGCTCCTGGCAATGTACTGCAGAATAATGCTGGAACAATGAGCCTCTAACACTTTTGGAAAGTTTCAGAAAAACAGCCAGCCCTGTTCAGTGCACGTTAACAGGAAACGCAGCCGCACCTCAAAATGGCATGGTGGTGGTTATGACAGTATCTATGAAGTGTATGTGAACTCAAACAAATATTCCTTCATTTAGATATGTCCTGATTTCAAGTAAATCATATCAGAAAATCATGGGACATTTTCTGCCCTAGGGGGACAACCCAATCTCTTAGTTTGGCCTTGTTGTGATCACCCTCTTATTATTCTGCACTTCTAGGCTGGACTACAAGCAGCTGTAAGAACACAAAGTGTATCAGCAACTTCTGGAGTACAACTAATCCTTTGCTGCTGCTGGGGCTGAATAGATAGCGGCTATTTATGGCAGAAAATAAGTCTAGCATGACATAAAACATTTTATTTCGATTACTAAAACATATACTTCATAATGTTTTAACATATACATATTCATGTTTCTAAGAAGAATATGTTTTAGTAATTGAAATCAAAGTTTTTTTGTCATGCTAGACTTATTTTCTGCTGTAAAGAGCCGCTATGTTTCCACTTTTTCTCTTATGTACTATTGGCTCGGCAACCACTCTAGTGGTATTTTCTAACCTTATCACTGCGGGATTGGCTTCTTCTCCTTCTTCCCAGGAAGTACATACAAGGAGCATACAGGTTGTCCACAGGCAAGAAAAGAAACCATGCACACAATATAGGTAAAATACCACCCGCACTCCAAAGTTAGCCTAGCAGTTCTCTCTGCACTGCAAAGATTAAATGCTCATTTAGTCTAGTGGAATACGAATAAGAAATAATTTATTCCATGCTCCAGCAGGGATTATTCTCTTCGTTAGACTGGTCTCTTAATGTCAATCTTCCTCATTGCTTGATCTGGCTCTTATTTAAGCTTACTTTAAGCGTACCTAAACTCAGAAATTTCACTTAACATAAAAGGGTTTTACATAAAAGCGTAGACAACCCTTTTATGTTAACTAAAAATTCTGTTTCTTTTGTTTTGTTTATTTAAGTGCAACCCGGGAGGCTCTTGGGTACTCCTTCTGCACATGCCCGAGCATCTTGGAGCCGAGCATTTTTTTTTCTATCCTACGTCACCCGATTTCGCGCCTGGATTGGGTGATGTAGGAAGAAGAACCAAAGAAGAAAAATTGAGAAGATGTTGCCACCCCGTGTGCTGGCTCGGGGACAGATGCCGGGACAACGCGGGACCCGACGGAAGACCCCTTCGGATGGATTGAACTGCCCTGCGGGAATGAAGCTAAGTGAATTTTTTTTTTGTTTTAGGCAGTTTTCAGTTTACTCATTAAGCTCTCCAAGGCTGGAGAAGATACACTTTCTTCAGTGAAGCTGGGTGACCCGGCAAACCTAGAATGGATTTCCTAAAGTTATTTGCTATTTGTTGGCAATTTTTTTAATCCTGGACACAAAACCACTGATGAAAGCGTTTTCTCTACAGTCCTGTAGAGCTTTAACAAATCAGGCTCAGTATGTGAGAATGGCAAGAGAATGGCCATGCCTTGAGAGTGTCAGACTTTGTAGGAGAGCATTGGCTGCTGAGGAAGCAAGATTAAAAAAGTATTTCAATGTATCCATCTCCTAGTCAAAATGATGATTGACAAGTCTCCCTATGTAGAGGATGCCCCACTCAAAGTGTACATTTCCCCAGAACAGAGTTTAGCTGCAAGAACCTAAAAATGTGGCTATGCTGGATTTAATGAAACTAAAGTGTAACAAATGAACTTTCTTGCCTGGAAAGCACTGGAAGAAATGAGGTCTGATTTTCCTGACTCTTTAGGGCTATGTATGACGACTGATAAAACAGGAATTTGATGTAATTAAACTCTGCTCAAAATAGCAGAACAGTTTGATATGTTGAAATACGCACTGCCACTCTCAATGTGGGCTTACCACTCAAAAAGAGGAAATATGGTTTTTTAAAATACTACTCTCAAAAAGAAGAAAAAAAAGAATTTATTGACTATACTGTAAAAGGCTCACACAGAGTTTTTGGTGTTGTCAAATGTTATATACAAAGAATTGTATAATAGCCAATAAATAAAATCCGCGCGTTGTTAGTTTGATTGAGGTTAACTGCAATTAAAGGGTATTTAATTGGTTGCAGTAGTACACAGCACATTACCAGTCTGGCCTTTTGTTTAAGAAGTTTGTAGAAGTACTGGAGCAATAACAAACTATTTTTTGCATTATGTACTGAAAAATGCTCAGTCTTTAAAACCTCCTCATTTAGAGGCTTTTTAATATTAAAACATATACTAGAAACGGTGTGTCCATTTGACCACTGATTGAGAAATCAGAGCACTGAGACTGGAAGATTATAGTCCAGTACAGGGTATGTCAGAGCCGGGCAGACTATATAGAGAAGTATAGCTCATTATATAATTACCAGCACACCAAGTGAGAGCACTGAAGTGCAACACCGTGAGCATCTGAGCAGAAATATAAGGTGTATATTTGTGCAGCACATTTTAGTACAGTCTACATTACAGCACGGTTGTTTGTATAGCATACAGCACTATGTATATAGAATCTGGGCGGTTCATACATCACATAGCACATGTGTTAAACCCAGAATTTTTTTACGCTGAGTGTGATGAAATTGTAGGTGGGTGGCAGCCCTTGTATTGTGACCCAACTTTTCGGTAACCACCTGAAAACAGCCGGGTGGTTATTGAAAAGTGGTGGTGTGTCCGGCTAACAGGGGCTGGGAAGAACACTGGCACAGTATGTATCAGAGCAGATAATAAAAGGATAGACAATGCAGTGTACAGTGGTGAGGTACGGTGCATTCTTGAAGATATACATTGGGCAGGGTGGATTACAGATCATACCATACAAATATATATCAGAGCAGGGTGAATTGCAGCACAATGCAAATCTGAGTTGGGAAGATTATATATCATACAGCACAGCAAATATAGCTGCAAACACAAAATAACAAAGAGAGGAATCTAGCCCATTATGTTTTATAAACTGAATATACATAAACAAGTATAAACATATGATAGAAAAGTAATGTGACACTACGGGTGGCACACATACCCATACTAAGTGTTTATATACTGCATTCAAAACAGGATACTTGCACATTGGCAGAGTAACACATTGAACCCTGGCAAACTAGAATGAAATATGAATGGTACTGGGTGTGATCTAATTTTATTATTGGACTCTCAGTACTCTACAACCCTTCACACCAAACATAACTTCATGTGCCATACAACACAGAATTTTGCTTTTGACTATTTACACCTATGTAGAGAGGGCAGAAAGATCACACAAGCCCTGTGGGGAAAGATTTAGGGCTGCTTTATTAAGTATTATTTAAGTATACTTATCTTTTAACTTCATGCTGAAAAAAAACTATCATCCCTAAATATTTTTGCCTATTTTAATAGAACAGGTTCAAAGTAACAGTCAAGTGACTGATCCATCACTGTTCTTCTCTGGTGGTGGGTAGAAGCAGTGACAACTGGTGTTATGACATTAAAGTGTGTACCATCTGTACTACTTCTCCAATAACACAGCTTAGTGTAGCCATTATCAATCAGGAATAAGGCAGAGCCAGTAGGATGACACCAATGATCTTTTAGCTGTCTGGCATTTTGACTAAGACTATAAAGGACATTCTTCCTTGATTACCACAAAATTATGGACATTCTTCTCACCACCACAATATTTCCTATTATCAGCAATTCACCAACAACTAAAATGTATTTAAAGGGTTTCTCTGGTGTAAAAAATTAAGAAAGGCGTGCTTAGTGAGTGAGGGTGTAGTAAAAGTGCCTGGAATTACAGTAGGGACATGATATTGAGAGAAAGCTGGACAAGAAGAGGCTATGCAGTGCTTAGTGGAAGAAGTCAATACATACTACATATTCATAAGGGAACATTCAAGGAGGTAATCTAGAGGTCTTTGTTATAGATGACTACTATTAACACAATATTTGGGTTGAGGTTTTACACAGCTACTGTACAATCTTCTCGATCATTTATGTCCTAACATTACATCATGGGCATGATGGTTAAATTTGTAACTTGCTGTAAATATCCAACAAGCATATGTAACTGGCAAATGATGAGATGTATAATTGAAAATATTTCAAAATTGTTTGTTTTCACAGAAAAACAGTCTGAAAAAGACCCATCACAAAAAGGAAGTAGATTCCTAGCAGGAGCAAAAGGGTTAAACATCAAAAATCCAGCTGTCACAACAATCCACAGCCGATGGGAACTGGTGTCAATTCTGAACCATCATTTTCATAGAAAACTTGAAAAACTATTAGAGAAATGTCCCAAATGTATCCCTTGCAAAAACAAAGGGTACAAAATAAAGGGTAGTGCTTGGGAAATAAGACGGAGACTTGGACAGGCGTCTGAGTCGGTAGCAGTAAGGTGCACACTTTTAGATAAGACTGTAATGTAGCTGTTAGAATGGCCTTCCTCTGTCTGTAGGGTATTTACCTTATCCCTGACCTCCCACACCCCACTGCACTGGCTACATTTCATAACACACCCATAAAACATTATCTTAAAAGGAAAAAACAAGCTAAAAGAAACAAAAAGAACATACACATGGCATGCAAAGAACACAGAGGTAGCTGAACATTAAAATGTTCTCTAAATGCATTAAAACAGGCCTACAACTTCTATAAAATTAAGTGCTGCTCATAACCTTTAGTAAAACAACAGAGTGGCTGTGAAAGATGAAACATTCAATGAAATGGGGCCATGAATCTGAAAATTTACCTTTCAGTGAATCGTTTTCTGCTCTCATTATGTCAATCAGGGAGCTTTCCAGTGAATGCATGTCGAATGTTCTAGTGCGATCCTGTAAAAAACAGAATTTCACAGAATCAAAACAATACTTTGATAGACAAGAGAACCACAAGTAATCAATGTAAATATCAAATCAGAAAAAGGGTGTTAAAGGGGAATACCACTTAGCAATATTTATAAACAATTATTATATTATTACAATTATAAACAAATATATAATATAGATTATGGAGAAGTACATTTTTTCCCCACTTTGTAAAAGGCAACTTCTACATTAGCATATCAAAAGTGAGTAGGTAGAAAGTAGGAATAAACTTACATCCTATGATACAAATTTTCTCCTGTTTTTTTTATTTTGTTTTTTTGTAAGAGGCATGTACAAAGTCTGTCCCGGGGACTACTAGTGACCCATGTTCAGGTTTTCACTGGCATGCAGCCTGTCATCATATGAACATTTTTGTGGCCTGTGTGTGAGCACAGGGAATCTCCTACGTTTGTAGTGGGCATGTGCTGTGCCGGACCCGCACGGACCACGCCCATTCTAAGTAGTTCTCTGCACGGAGTACGGTCTCAGTGCGGGCTCTGCATAACTTTGCTTGATCGTGTGCAATATGATTATTATAAAAGCCACAGTGCTCTACTGCATAATTTGTATTGTTATTTGCACTATTGTATTATTATTCTACAGAAACCAGAGCTCAGCTGTATACATGGAGATCCACACATTCATGCCCCTAACACTGTTTGGCTATATAGAATGTGCTGAAATCATTCAGTTGGACCGATTTACTAAAGGATTTAATGATCAATAGGTTCAATAAATGTTCACATTAATCATCCAATAGTGTGAAAAGCAAAGAGTTTCCATATTGAAGTTGATCAGAATCCAATGCATTGACACTGGGCTCTGTACAACACCGCCACACCCAACCCCCCCCCCCCTCCCCCCCCCCCCCCAACCCCCCCCCCCCAAGCATATATATGGAAAAGTTTCCTTAATTATATGTGTCCATCAGGGCAGGGTGTACAGAGGGATCTGCTGTAGATCAGGTAGATGTGTAAAATTATTTCTGACTGTGTAGAATATGTACAATCTCCCATATTTAATTCAGCAAAGTTACACCTGCCACATCCCAAAATTAACAAATAAAATCCTAAAATTGAGGGACTTTAAAGGCAGTATATATGCATATACACATAAACATATATATATATATACACACACACATACACAAACTATTATGATGGTTGGCATGAGAAGAGTGGCCAAGCTTGCCAGTGCACGTTAATGGTTTAAAGAATGTCAGGCTGAATGGTCCACCCCCACGGGCATTTTCACCTCATCAAATCTTGACCTGGCTTGACTGGCTCTCCTTCAATCATCCAATCCAATACTAAATGTCTTCATATTATTGGCAAAACCTAATCTGTGTCCTTGGGATACTGACATGACAATGGACTTGTATTTATTAAGTGCTATGTAATTGCTATATAAATACTGGATAATAATAATACTGAAAGGGTCACAGCCTCTGATGGGACCACATGTGACCAGATAGCAATACACAAAAGGTAATGAGGATTTTATAGTTGTCACCCTATTATTATCATACCGTATTTATATAGCACTAACAAGTTCATAGTCATATCACTAGCTGTTCCTCAAAAGGGCTCACAATCTAACCCTATCACAGGAAATACGTCAACAAAGAACTTCAAAGCAAGATCACTAAGTATTTAAATGAAAGCTGAAGATTTTAAAACAATATTACCATGGTAAATGCTTTTATGAGGCAAGCAATTGGATTTGTATTTACTTTAAATCTAACAGTTATTGTTTAGCTACAAAAAGACAATATGTAAATGTAATCATGAGACTTTCTACAGCCTCTGCATTCGTACTGCTAATATATGTACATGTTTGTGCACTGTGATGATAAATCCTGCCTGGCTGCCATGTCATCCTGAGTGACAGCAGACTCTGAAAAGCATGCTAGTTCATGTGATTTCTTTGTCAGTCAAGGAGGAGATATCCCATCCTGGAAGAGGCAGATCTAGCATTGATTCATCATCTAGGAAAAATCTGAGAGAAACTATGGAAATGCATTCTGTTGTAATGAATAAAGATTACAGAGCATCAGCATGCACAATTCTTCATTTTGAGCCCACACACACAATTTGAGTAACTAGCCAGACTTTTTTTTTTTTATGTAAAATGAGAAATTACTCCTACCCAAGTATAAACCACAACATTCCTAATACGAGGTAGCATCCCAATATTACAAGCCCCCTTAGTACATTCAAAGGATGTTATATTTATACACAGTATAAATGGGAAAATTAAAAAAAAAAAACTGTTCCATTTGGCACTTCGGTTTGGAGCACTTAAATTAGCCTACAATGTCATGTAAGCATTTTACAGCTCAGGCCTAAATGTAAGGACCTGGGTAGGGGGTGGTACAGACCCAGAGGTGTCTAGACATAATTGCAGCAGCCTTTCAAATCTTGTATCTCAGGATGCTCGAAGGTAAAATTTTGACATTTACAGGTTGTGTTGGTGTTTAAAGCTGAAATTCAAGATAGCTTATTACTATTAGAAATGTGTTTAATTTCTGCCTAGTTCTGATTTAGGTACTGCTAAAAATTCATGATTTCCAAGGTTTTCTTCATTTTAGGTAAAGGAAAAATTGTCAGTCCAGAGTTTGATTAATATATTATAATGGTTTTGTTTCTGGCGAATGTGTTGTACTCATTAGTGTATAATATTGCTGAAGATGAGGAAATGGGGTAGCTCCTCTATTCTTGGTAAACTGATTAAAGTGCAGCAGGTAAAAATTATGACTTGAAAAATGCTGTTGGCTCTGATGAATCCTATTACAATTGCAGCACATCAGTACACTGGGTGGATATTAAATGCAATCTATCAATCATTAGGAGCTACCATTAATGGTCTTCTTTTATAAATGCTAGTTACTAGCTTTGTGGCTTATTTTTGGAGTCACAGGCCTGGATCAAGCATACTGTAGAGGGGTGTCAGAATTTTAGTTCAATTCTTAAAAGCTCAGTAATGGCATATCCATATCTATAACCCGACAGATTCACTATAAGCTTCTGGGGTAAACTTGAATCTAGAATCTGTAAAAGCAATTCTCCGCCTAAAAATCTTTGGCAGCTGTAAATCATGCGGATATCTGTAATTCCAAATGCATCAGGGACACTGTTGAGTCATGATATAATATGTGGTAACATTAGTGTCAGAAAATTATATATATATATATAAAATTATATATATATATATATATATATATATATATATATATATATATATATATATATATTAAACACAGTTTCACCACCAAACCTTGATTTTGCATTATTTAAATGGTACTCAGTAAAGTTTTCTCTAGGGTCAGTTATAACAAATATGAACTATGATTTGAGGGAAACTATTATGATACCAAAGAAATGTGTGAGACAGTAAAGAATTAAAATATACTGCATGAACACTAGTTACTCAGATACTGTTTTTTACACACAATGTCTTATTTCCCTCCTAATCCACATTTATGAAAAGATTATTTCATAACATTCTAATTGTTCAGCACACGTAAAAAGCATCACACCCAGATACTGGATGTGCTGACTAATCACTCCTTAATGCAAGCACAAGCTTTACTCCAAACTACTGACAATTGCACAAACTTGTCCTTTTCTATAATCATCCCATACAGGTGTCCTGGTGCTCGGCTATATTTCTTGAAGGAAAACTAAAAGTAAATGTTACCAGATCCTTAAACCTGAAAAAAAAATAAAGTAAAAACCCACCCATACAAAATATTAAATTTGCTTTATCCATTTATCTTGCCATTGATAGGAAGTTTTATAGGTTTAATTTTCAGAGCCAGGTTAGCAATGACGACTATAATATTTCCATTCCCATAGGTTCCCTTTTATTTAACCAATAAAAGGCATGACTGCTAATTATCCAATTACTGTTTAAAAAAAAAAAAAAAAAAGGATCGTCTCTTGTCATTTTTATAGATGATTTGCTCCCATTGCATAATCCTTTCCTTTTAAAAGGAAAATATAATCCAGGATAGACCCCATGATGATAGTTTAATAACGAAAGTCCTATTTCCCAAATCTGTGACCTGATTGGTTGGTTACATTCTGAGTTTTCTATTAAGAAGGTCTTCTACTAAAAAATAGAGCCCTTTGGTCAACTTTCCACCTGCTGTGCACAATATATTATTCTTAGGATTCATAATGTGAAATCTAAATCAGATACCAATGTGCTCAGTTTGAAAGCCACTGATGTCAGAGAAATATTAGCAGGGGAAGCATCAGGAAAAGCAATGGGGATGCTTCTGCCTCACTCTGAAGTGAGAAGAGCTGTTTTTGAATCTAGTATTCAATAAGTATTCAAACCACTCAATGGGGGACACATCCTGATCGGATCTCAGCAAACATCAGCAGGGAGATGAGCTGTGCTTCCTGGCCTGTCTCCTCTCTAGCCACGTGACCTGCTGACATTTGCAATTCAAAAGGTTGTAGAACTAATCAGATTCACACTGTTTAGGCTGAATTTAGAGACATCAAATTCAGCCGACCGTAACAGTCCAACACCTGTGAATGTGTAGAAACTACACATTTATGTTCAGTGTTGTAATCAGTCAAATATATCTATTAGGATAAATAGATCTATTAGGGGTGGTCACTAACAATTTTTTTATGTAGGGGAACAGAAGACAACCCTCGCTTCGATTCATTGTATTTTTACATTCCAGAGCAGATCTTTAGGTATAATATAAGCATTTGACAAATGTTTGAGTGGAATACTGGAAAAATGTTATGTTTGAACAATGAAAGCTTGCAGTGTGCTTAAAAACACTTAGAGGCCTGGGAGTAAAATGATAACTATGTTTTATTCTTCGATTAATTTTGTAGGGGTTTATGAGGACAGATTCGTGCCCAAATCCCATACCACCCCAGAACAGCACTGATAAGGATAAGTGGAAATCAATAAGAAGAAATAGGGCAGGTCTGGATCATGACTCATGCACCCCCTCACTGGATCCAATGTTCTGACTGTTTCCATGGCAACCTACAACACAGAATTACTACGAACACGCTGAAGGAGATAGCATTCACCTTTACTGGATGCAGAAAATTCCATACAAAATGGAACCGTTTTATCATTACATGCCTCATACAGTCAGTTACAGAAACAATGCAGCTGTATTACTAATTGAATCCATAATAATAATAATATTATGAAATTCTGGTAGTACAGATAACAGCTACAAAGTGCAGTGTATTTCTCCTAATTACTGTACAGGAGGCATGGCTACACCTAGGTATGTGATCAGTCTCAGTCTGTGGGGGACAAGAACTATTTATTTTGATTCAACTAAAGCTCAGCCATAAATATTTACTTGAAGAACCAGTATGAACTATAGGAACCCCCACTGCTGATGTGTTTTTAAAGGTACACGTTAATGGGCCAATACCCCGATTATGGCTCCCCTATGAAGGGACATCTGCAGACTGAACCACTATTTACATAACTGTTGTGTCTCTGTGACTTACTAGTTAGTGAAGTCAGGATCAGATTGGCAATCTTTTATCCTGCCTCTTCAAAACACATTTGCAACATCAGCTTCCATATCTTCATTGTTTGCTAAGAAACATTTCAAAACTACTTTACACTTGGATAAGTAGTCTAGGCAATTTAGTTTGAATAGACATGGTAAATTTACACATTACCACAACACACAGCTGATGAGGTTAACAATCATCCTTAAAGACACCCAAAGCACACCTTATCAGTGGAGTGCAACAAGCAGCCATGCATGGCAACTTACTACCATGCATTGCTCTATGAAGAGCACAGCCATGTTGTGGTGTACTGGTCAGTCTTTAAATAGAGTAGTTGCACTCACAAACATATGGTAATGTGCAATGCACAGCCATAGGAACAAGATGGCCATTCAGCAAGTACAGCACTGCTAGCGGTGTTACCTAGAATATGGCAATATGCTTTGTCATCAATACTGCAGGAAAAAAAGCAAAAGGACAGGAGGAGGGCATCTCCCTCTCCTGAATTCCCCTAAAAGCTAGAACAGAAGCAGGGCGTGCACACACACACACAATAATAATAGTCAGCACACATTTTCACATACTTGGGAGTGTAAACCACCAGTATTCAAAACAAATATAGAAAAAAATATATAAGCTTACTTATCAAGGAACATTTTTGTTTTGTTAAAAGGTATACAATAATTTTGATATTATGTACCTTTATACCAGCACAGCTACATGCCTTCCAAAAACCATTACTGATACTATAGTCCAAAGAGCTGACTGAAGGTAAGTACATAACTTACCTGTTTGGCAAACCATGGACTACGTCCTATTCACACAGCCAACAGTGCCTAGCATCTGGACATCTTCTAGATTTGTTTTCTATGCTAACTGAAGACTGTAATGCATACATAGTATGGATCAATGCTTTATTATATCCCAGAGAGCACAGCAATACACCCAATGCAGTGCCTCTAATGCATTGCTACAATGTTTGATGTGAATTGAAGCTTCTGTTCACCTCAAAGCTTTGCAGAATTTGTTGCCCTCGGCAACCAGATTCTACAGTGTATATAGTCTGTAATATGAGGCCCAATGTAAGTGGTATATCAGAGCTACAAAAGCACAATCATGTATCACTGCTGGTTACAACCATTGATTCTTGATGCTTGTTTTTTATAGAGCACTGTTCTATGTAAATCATAAAGGTTGCAAAATAAGAATTGCTTATTACAGATGACCTGCTACTATATAAAAAAAGAAGGATAATAAATGAGGAATGGAGCACTGGAAGTTGTCTTGATTAGTCATCTTCATAACTGAAGAAGCAGTAAAATTATACATAACATAAACAGCACTGATTATATCATGACAAATGGTTTTCTTAAAATAATTCTGAGCCAACACTTGTTCTAATATTGGGAGAAAGACAAACAATTCTATTTTGGGAATAAATCAGAAATGATTTCTCATATATATATATATATATATATATATATATATATATATATATGGCAAGGTATGGGTCATTGCCAGGAGCTGATGCGATATCTGCAATGCACAAGAGCATCGTCAAACAGCACAAGTGATGAGCAATGGGCAAGTGTTGTAGCTCTGCTGCAATATTTCAAGGTCAAGCATTACGCAACCATTCATGTTAATGAGAACAGAGAAACGGGAGGCCAACCCAAACAGCTCAGTGAGAAACTATTGTGAAGCCATGCATTCCTACAAAATAAATGTAGTAAGAGTGTCTGGGGCTTCATTAAACTTTTCTACAGGTGCACTTCTCTCATTTATAATAAAAGAAGCATGATTTACCTACAGGGATTGCAGAATGAGCCAACCCACACCCTATTAGTAGTAGGCAGTCTGATCTGACAGATATCGCAGGTGCTGGCCAATTATTCAAAGGCCAGAAGAAGCAATACATCCGCATACATTCACTGAAGCAGTGTCTCAACAATTCCATTGTTCAAGCTGTTCTCACTCCGATTTGCATCCACCATCCAAACATAAGCTGATTAAATACATGGAAAGTCTAAGATGGCCTTTATCTACTTTATCTATAGGTATATGGATACATCAAGAGAAAAATGTACAAAGTGTAACTACCCAAAGCCTCCAGTCATTTTATACTTCAATATTTAGGAACAGGAAATATAATAGAAGATGGGTTCTGTTTGCATTATGAATTAAAGGGTGATTAAAATCTTCATTTCAAATTCACTTACTCAACCTCCCCTCCCCCTTCATTTCCAATAAACAGCATATATATTATACCAGACCACAGACATAAGATGTTTTAGGCTCCCATCACTAAGCCTTTCCACCTTATGGCATCCTCTAACATTGTCTAGATTTCCCGTAGGCCATAACCCAGTCAGTGTGTATGTGTCAGGTTTGGCCACAGGGAATGATGGATGTGTTGGGGACATTTGCTGAGAGCTAGGTGTAGGCCCGGTCATTATTCTATAAAGCTGAAACCAGCATATTGTACATCAGATGGAGCAATGTCTACAGGAGACCTGGTGCCAACAAGACTGCCCATAGCTGGGTAAGGCACTTACCAGCTATGTCTTGTATGCGAGGCCTAGTATACAATTCATACATCTTACAGGATCTTTTAATGTAACCATTAAGATGGCTTGGATCTGAAGCCATTGTACTAATGCTGTAACAATATGTCTTCTTAAAAAAAAAAAAAAAAAGGTCCTTTTCGATTAAGCAAATATTTGCACAAAACACTCCTAGGCAAAGCTAATAATACAAGGATTTTAGTGCTTGATGTTATAGATGTAAGGGGTGAAAGGTTAGGAAGCCATCCCCACCCCCTATTTTCATGCATTTGATTTAGCACAGGTCCAGATACACACAGGCATGGTACATATATAGAGACATATGTACGTGGTACATATATACATATATAGAGATACTTACAGCAAATGGGAAAATGTTGTCAGCTCGGTTCAGACTTTCTTCCATCCAAGATTTTTGTGCAAAGGCAGAATTGGGCCTGGCATACTTCTGCAACTGGATGTGATTATTCCCAAAATTCTTCTTCAGAGGAGAGATGGAATTCAAAGGTGTTATTCCTCCATTGAGTCCTCTACGGTGGTCCCTACCTTGGGAACCACCCCAACCTCCATATCCACTTCCACCAGGGCTCCATGAAGAAGATGGCGTAGGCGATGGGCTTTGGTAGCTGCTCCATGGAGAGGGAGGCTTATTGAGATTATTGGCCAAATGGGGCAATTGGTTAAAAGCAGCATTTCTATGGGGGAATGGGGGTGGATGTGGACTCGCAGGAGACCTCCTCTGCTGTTGATGTTGGTTGTGGTGATGCTGGAAGTGGGGATGATGGGGGTGATGTTGCGACATAGGTCCAATCTGTGGAGAAAAGCTTCCCCCGAAACCAGGGCTCACGTGGTGGGGGAAATTTTGGAACAGCAAAGCACCATTATTTGCTGAAGCAGCAGTGACCCCTCCCTGGTGAAAGAAACTTGCATCTTCATTAATAATAGTGTTAGAAGATGGGGCTATAGCAGCTGACCAGTTGCTGAAACCAGTAAGAGGGGATGCAGAGGATGTCAGGGTCTGATTTGAAGACCCAAGCCCTGATGCCTCTTGGTAATCAAACCCTGTCAACACAGGCGATTCAATTCGGATTTTCTCCTTTCCATTTTCTGAAGAGCTGTCTCCTTGATTTTCTTCGGATTTCACCTTCTCAGGGTCAGGTAGAATTCCTGCTTCCTGGCTTTGGCTGGGGGAAAGCTGTTGTTTTTCTAAAGATTCTTGCTGTTCCTGTTGTTGAGATTTGGTTTTGTCTGAGCCCAGAATCTCATCCTGAATGTTATGGGCAGCTGGAGCAGGAAAAAGCCAAGCTGACCCAGCATTACTGCCATTGGCAACGGTGTTATTTATAAAAGCAGCAGGGCTCGGGGTAGCATTCTGATGGTGGTGAGGAGGCTGCAGATGTGGATGAAACCTGACTGGAAAAGCAGATTTATTTCCTGTATTATTTTGCACCAGCACTCCAAACCCGTAATCCCCCATTTAGAACAAATTTTTTTTTCCTAGAGGCCAAATTGTGCTTAATGTTCAAGCGTTTCCGGATTCAATCGTTCCTGAACACCGATTGCAAAATATACGTTGGTGAAAAAAATAAAAAAGGAATCTGCCTAACAATAATCCTTTTCAGACATTTACCACAGACTAACGTGGCTCCTTCAGAAAGGGAAGGGTGGAATATACCAAAATATCTTTGGTTTAAAGAAACTGGGTTGTGCCTGCGCTGCCTTCTGCCTCACCCCCAGCGTCAATCCATTAAGTGCAGCTCACAGATCAATGGGGAGTTTTTTCTGTCATTGAGAGGATCTCTTCTCTTTTTTTTTTCCTGCACAGATCTAAAAGGTAACAAGGCAAAATAGAATGGGGTTCAGTGGGATCTGCTCTGGATTCCTGCAGCTGGCTGTACGGCGTCTTCCTCTCAACACCCTGGCTCGCCCATCATCCAAAGGGGGAAAAAAAAAGAAAGAAAGAAATAACATGACCCCTCATTTTTTCAGAATAAATCACAATAATGCATCTTCCTAAACATACACAAATATACATTGAGAGATATAAGGATGACATGGTGGCAGAGCAGGGTGACAACAGGGCAGCCCAGGCAATAATTACCTCATGAAGCCAGCCTTCCAGTGACAGCAGCTGTTTTCCTGCGGATCTCTATGGCTAGGTGCTGCCTCGGTGGATTAGAACAACGTCAGTGTGCCTGGCGCAGCTCCCCTCAGTGTGACATTACAGCCTATGGCTGGATGAGGAGTGCGGCCCCGGTGACAGCCCTGTGTGTGTGTCAGGGGTGAGACGTACGGAATGGCCGTGTGTCAAGGCGCTGAGGGGGGAGGAGGACGGGATTATTTGTGTCGGTGACAAGGTTGGGGGAGGAGAAGGAAGACAGGGTCTATGTGTCGGTGTCCGGGAGCGGGGGAGGGGGAGATGGCGATCCCTCTGTGTATATCTCTCTGGAGCCTGAGTCCGTCTCCGCTGCTCCTCCCCGTCCTTCTAGTCAGAACCGAGCACACAGAGAAATGACAACCAGCTGGAGCAAGAGGCGCTTCCGGTTCGAGGCACGACACCACCCCTTCAGCCGGCCTCAGCCAATCGCAAAGCGAAGTAGGCGGTGCCGAAGGATAGAACATCCACAAGCCACTCCTAAGAAGGTCAAAAGAATCGAGAGGAAACGAAGAAAGATGGAGACCGCCTTTGAAGGTAGTACGTGAAGAGAGTGACTCCTCCCATAAAGGTCATCAGTCTTAACCCCGCCCACTCAGGTCACTGCTGAGAGGGCTGTGCACAGTGCGCGTGTAATGAGGTCAGCCAGAGGCTTGGGTGGTGTCTGGTGGTGACAGGCAGGCGGTGTGTGCACACATTGCACTTGCTGCATCACAGCCCAATGGTATCCATGGGTAAAATTGTGCAGGCTGATAAAGTTACATATCCCATGACACTCACACTTTCAAACATGTCAGCTGCTGGTCTGTTCTATTATTATCATTTTTATTATTATTATTATTATTATTAAACAGTATATAGCGCCAACATATTACGCAATGTTGTACAATAAATAGTACAAATCACTATATTCACATGTGAACTTGAATATTTTAGCAATGCGGCTATACACATTGTGATTTGTGTATCAGCAATCTGATACAAACCATTTCTTATCCATTACTGAACAATGCAATCATCTGAAAATATTGAAAGAAAATTAGATTTATCACTTATGAATGGCATTTAATGTGTTCAACTTCAGTTCTGATCACTCAAAATTGGGAGCTAAATCCAATAGAGGGTCCTTGGGCCTCTATCTATAATATAGGTTCTCATAGATTCCTCAGTGGGAATCTTCCAGATCCATGTGTTTCAATATCAGTAAATGATTCCCATCAGGGAATCTTTGAGGAAATGTCAGATTCCCTGTTTTATAAAGAGAGCCCTTGGTGGGAGATTTTTATTTGTTTATTAATACATTTTTAATCTATTTTAGTTGCATTGAGCAACCAATTTATGATCATATCAAGTCATGGATGCCATCTCAAAATCCATGTGATGTTTTTTTTTTGTTTGGGTCTTATTTTAGAGATTTCACATAATTTATATATGTGCACATTATCCAGCCCATATAAACAAATGAATACAAATACAGCATTGGATCTCTTTAGTAGTATTGCAGTGTTTTTAAATATATATATTTTCCTTTATCACAGTGACTAATTGGCACATTTGTTATCATAGAGATCCTATATTAAATTGTACATGCACCAGACAATTCAAAGACCCTAAAATGAATGGTGGACCAGGCGTAAGAATGTCCTGATGCTCCATCATTTGGCATGGTCTGGAAAGGAATAATGAGGAAAAAAAGGAGAATCCAACTGTGGTGACGTTTCTTCCAAACATTGCATGAATACTATTCAGACCCGAATAAAATAAAAGTAGTAGGGAACAGGAGTCTCTTTTACATAGAAACTAAACCTAGCACCAGGTTATCCTTAGTTTTAAATTTCCTTAATTTTGGACTTCCTTAGCTTGTTTTTGTTTACCAAAAAGTTTACTTAATTTGTGATTATTTTAATGCAAATTCTACCAACCTTTGTTAAGAAACGTTACATGACACCACTATAAAACAATGAGAATTCCCTTGTATTCCTTTTATTCCCTTTTATTACAATAGCCTAATTTTTTACAATGGAAGCTGCTATCTGGGTGAAATAATTCGCGTCTGGCAGATAACACTGTGTTTTAAATGTATTTACATGAATAAAGCTAAATACAATATCCTATGGCATTCTACTGAAAAAGTGAATGCACTGGATACAATGTTTCTCCTAATTGAAAGTGTCTCAAAGAAAAAACAGTTCTGTATCCAACACTAAGCTTCAACCAGCCTCTCCCTTTCATCATATTAGGAGGGATTGGCTGCTAAGACTCCAGGGTCAGATTTATACTTCCTGACCCCCAAGGCCAACAGTCATGTGCTGCCCCCTTCCTAACCCTGCTGTCTAGCTTGCCTTGGTATCATAGAAACAACAGGTCATAGACACACAAGGCCCACTGAGGGGGGGGGGGGGGGGCTATCTATTCTGCTTAAGTAAGCCAAGAACCAACAACTTGGAGAGTCCGGCAAATGATCACCTAACTGTGCAAACAGATTTATGCAGTAAGAGTCAGTGAGCTGTGAATAAACATTGCAACAGGGGTCTATTTACACTGTTTTTGTCTATAAACTCACACAAATAAATGCACTTTTTTTGTTTCAATAAAAATGATCAATTATCAAATAATAACAACAAACAAATAAGAGGGACAGAATTAAACAGCATTTAAGGCATCAACAAAATGGCGTGTGGGATGTAAAAAAAAAGAAAAACATTGTATAGAATCAACTGGACAACTCACTGCACAATATAGTTTGGGAAAGTCTCTACGGGCTGACAAGTGCCATTTGGATTTCAGAGTATGGCACAGTGAGACCAATTACAGGCACATAAAAATAAAACTAAATCAACATAATAGATAGTTATAGACTAGATGGTATAGCTGCCCGTCCAAAATCTTTTAATTTTAGGGCACTGCCACCATATGTGGTAGTGAGAGTGTGAGTGCCTGGCACCCCACAGCCACAGAAACAGGCACCCAAGCAGCCAGGGCGGTAAGTGGCCAACCTAGTGGGAACCATGTACCAGCATAGAAGGAGTTTGTACTTAGCCTCATGAAACGATACATTAGGGATGCCATGTGCAGCAGTTTCCCATATCTGTTTGCTTCTCATCCACAGTGCGTCCAATATCCTCCTCCCGTCAGGAGACATAAGGCAGTGGGTGGGAGCATCCAGCAAGAAGTATGGATTTGTAAACCAATGACAGTACACCTTTACCCAAGTAAATGCACTTTTTAAGCATTAAAGCAGAACCAAAAATAAAAACATTGCAACCAGGCAGGTTGTTTATTGCAGAAGGAACTTCACTGATATCTTCATCCAGTTCTCTTACAGGTTCAGGATCTTTGGCCATCCTGATTGTCCAGACCGCAATCACAAAACTCCTGTGCATGGACACTGGAGTTCAGTCCTTTCTGATATTCAGTGTATTTTACCTTTCTATATATGTTCATTGGAGTGCCACTCAAAATGAATGTCAGCACAATACACATTCTCACAATGTGCCTCATCCAACACAATAGCATATCTCTTCCCTAAGTATGCAAGGGTAGTAACAATATGGACCAGGGCAGATTACACTGGTGGACAAAATGGAAATCTGGGACCTGTTTTATACATGTTACTGTCACCAGAAATAGAACTAACAACTAAGTTGCATACAATAGTTAAGTCTTCTACAGACAAGATTGTAGCTGGAAATGATCGTGAACGTTTCCAGAGACAGATGGATAAACGAGTGCTGTACATACAACATCATTCTGTTCTATGCAGAGGAGAGGACAAGCAAGTGGCACCATGATGTGCCCTTTTTCGTGGACATTCACAGTGATCATCCTCAATCGATCTTTTATCAATAATCAACGTTGGGGGACCACTGTACACATTTTTCATCTTTGCCCAACATGGCAACCCTTCACTGGCAACTGTTATCTGAAAGCTTTGGGGCATTGGGCCTAATTTATTATAGTTCTCCAAGGCTGGAGAAGATACATGTTCATCAGTGAAGCTGGGTGATCCAGCAAACCTGGAATGGATCTAGTCCAGGATTCAAAACAATTGCTAGCAAATAGCTAGTGACTTTGAGGAAATCCATTCCAGGTTTGCTGGATCACCCACCTTCACTGATGAAAGTGTATCCTTTCAAGCCTTGGAGAGCTTTAAAAAATCAGGCCTATTGACCTAAGTAAAAAAAGCAACAGAAGCTCATCTGATCATCAGCAGTGATTTTTATCATACAGATTCGTAAATTTCCCCAGAGAGTGTGGTCTAATCCTTCATTCTCCTTTATCTTCTACTAAGGCACTATATACAGTATGAAAAGCTTTAGTGCTGTGCACAGATTGTGGTGGGTCCTAGTACTCCTGTGGGGAGGTATATTTCTCTCCTGCCGGAAAATTTTGTCTATTTATCACCATTAGAAGCTGCACTGTGTATTTAAAGGGACCTAAACTCAAAATTTTTACTTTACATAAAACAGTAGAAAACCCTTTTATTTAAAGTAATAATTGTATAAATTAAAATTGTCTTGATCGCCGCGTTGTGTGATATTGATATATTGGAGGCTCGTGGCTGATCCTTTTGCGCATGCCCAATTTAGGGCACAAGACAAGACACAATCGAAGAAACCTCCTGATGGATCGACGGATCTGTTGGAATAAAGGTAAGTGTTTTTTTTATTTTGACTTTAGTCCTGCTTTAAATCATTTACTGGCATGACATTACTTCTTGACAACAGGGATTTAAATAATGCTAAATGTGAGTAAACAAGAGCCTAATCACATACCACAATGATATATGTAGAAGTGGATGCTTTTATTGCACAAGGAAACATGTCAATGTGCTCAGCTATATGTCCGGCCAGTGTAAATTCAGAAAACTATAGTATATAAAATCCAGTTTGGTCAGTAAACCCTTCTCCTGAGATTTATATATATCGGTAATCATCCAAACTACCAATAATGACTGGAATGGGTGACAATAATTATATAATGTTCATTTGATCTTTTTAGAAATTGTTAGTCCTTATGTACCACATGACCAAATGGAATTCATTTTTTATACATTGATCCCCTTTGCATACACAAACAAACACACTCATCTTTTATTAGTTTAATCTCAAGCAGGAATAATTTTGATAAGAAAGGTTAGGGTTTTATATGTTTACATTGGGTAAAAAGGAAATCTGAGCGATCATTATGATCAAGTTACAGCAATAAAAATAGTACTAATGAACTTAATCCCATTAACATAAATGTATCAGTCACTTACAAAAAAAGGATGCATAAAATATATATGATGTAAGTGTAGTCATTATCAATTGATGGACAGAAAAGGCCTTATTCAATTCTAATTCTTAAACCACAAAGGAGAAGAAAGAAGGCCACATGTTATCCAATAAACAGCAGTTGACACGCCTGTCCTAGAAGATGATAACAAATACATTTGCTGTCAGAGGAGCTTGTTATCATGCATAATCCACATTATTTCATAATAGTCTTTGAGCAGGCTCTGCTCTTTTTGTATTCAGTGGTGAAGAACAGAAAACAGTACCACCACATATGCACCGCTTAATCTAGATAACTTCATACCCATCATTCTGAGGGTGGTGATTGCCTATGCATGGCCATCCTTAAAATGGCTTTTGTCTAAAGTTGGTGGCATCATTACTTAGTCAATTATTGGCACATATTGTATGAATGACTTTTCCACCATATTTAGAGAGCAAAAAATGTCAGTACAAATTCTTTTGCATGAATAATCATTAAACACATGTGTATTTCAGTTGTGTACTTAGCTCTCTGCTTTGAGTTCCATGAGCTGGTCAATATATTAATAAATAACAGGTGTCTGCTAACAGGATACACATTCAATATACAACACGTACAATGCAAATACCAATATCATTACAGAGCAGTATAAATATAGACAAATTTTTATATATATACCAGTATATATATATATATATATATATATACAGTAGTACTAGTAGGGGTCACTGCTATCACTGTTAGGAGTTTATTTTATTTTTTTTTAGATATTGAATTCAATTAAAGTATGATAGGGATTTTTACTGGTACTGATAAGTAAAAGGTACAATATGAACATAATAAATAATTAAAACCATTTAAAACCAATTGTTTTATTACAAATAGCAAGAACACATGTCTCATCAAGACATTTCTATTACAATATAACACACAGAAAACATTTTTTTGACATTTGTACAAAACAGTATCCTCCATTCTCCTGTAGGAAGCTACAATGAAATGCATTGAGAGTTTGGAGGACAATTTCACACAGTAGACAATTTATTTCTAATCAGCAGGCTCAAAAACACGCTACAGGTTCAGCAAGCAGAATTGGAAAGGTTAGAAGTCAACTTCTTTTTAATGCAATTCTCCACTAATTTATAATCCAATATCAGTAAAATCAGGAAGTGATTTTAGGAATTTTACAAAACATCTTAAAGCGTATCATTTTTTTGCAGCACACAATGCAATCAAAAACAAGTAAACAGAGTCTGACTTTACATATTTATGACAAAGTTTGTGTTGTCCCTATAGCTCTCCTTTAAGTTGTGTATGAAAACCTGAAGGTTTGGAGAGTCCAGATTTCTGTTTCTTCTCCATAATGAAGTGTAAACTACTTTGTTATTTAAGATGAAATGCTTTAAACTGGAGATTAACTAGTAACCAACACCCTAATGTATTTGAAAGTCTTCAAAGTACAGATATGAAACTCCTCATAAAGCAGCTCTTCTGTGAATTTGGTGGTATAGTTTCATTTCTAGGAAATAAATTACAGTACTGAAATTGTTGCTTTGTGTTGTATAAGGTTTGCATGCACCACTAAACTCAGTTTCTCCTTGGGTCACAATGTGTGTATTCAATTGTAAAGTGTACTTTTCTGTTTGTACACTAAAACTGATAATGCAGCAGTGTTTAATATACTGCCAATAAAACATGAGAAAATGGGACTTGCTAAAAAAAACTGTGGAATATTAACTACTAAGGTTATATGATACTAGCAAGTTGTGTCAGCAACATGACACAACCTGCAAGTATCATGTAGCCTTTTCGTAATTTGACTCATTTAGGCATATGCCTCATATAGTAGCTTACTCCATTATTAGTTTGTATATAAGATTGAATTAAAGTTGGAACAGCAAGAGTATAGGCTTGTTCATTTAAGGGTTGGCTTATAGACCATATCTATCGTTATATGTCCTTTGCTTATTTTTAGTGTTATCACTGTTTTGGACATGCATGCAATTCCTGTTGTTCTCTAACATTCTAACAGTGTAACCTATCAGCATGGTAGCTGTAGATCTTTCACAAGTTCTGATCAGCTGCTGTGTCCCTGCTCTGCTCTAGCACTGGTAAGCCTTAGTTAGCTTACATTCCCAATTGCTCCTTTTTTCCATCTGTGACCTTTTGGCCCTGATGCTTTTTACTTTTCCTTAGCCCTCTGCTGATTTTCTCCACCACCAGTCTTGTTACTCTCTTCTTTTTACACCATTTCAATCCTGCATGCTGTGTAGTTACTGTCAGGTCTTTACAATGTCCCATTGATGTAAGACAGTGCTGGGCACAACATCATAAGTGGGACTTTTAGGTAAAACCAGGACTTTTAGATATAAATAGCATTTATTTGTAGCTGTTTTATTACAAACAACTGCATAAAAACAAACGCTTCAATAACCTGATTTATCAGGGCTCCCCAAGACTGGAGAAAATAGACTATTATGGGAGAACCTGCGTGATCTAGCAAACCTGGAATTGTATATAATATTATTTTGATATTGTAAATTTTGTAAATTGTGTTTATAATTTTATATTTTGAAAATATTGCTACATAATACCAAATTATTTTAGGAAATCATTTTCTGCTTTACTGGATCACCCAGGATCTCCTATAATGGTTCTTCTCCAGTCTTGGTGAGCTTCAATAAAAAAGGTTCAATGATTTTAAACATTTATTTCACATCCCCATCATTTAAAACATCATATAAAAGGGAGGCCATAGGTTGGCAATGAAGTCTTTTACCCAAACATTTTACAATATTACATACAGATATCCAAGTAATTTAGTTCCACTGTCATTTCTGTTATATATACCATCCAACACATCTTTATTTACAGTCAAAGACATTATTATGTTTCTTTACACATTTTGTTGAAAAGCTTTTTCAGGAGAAACAAGTATGAATATGTATGTTGCCAAATTGCTGTGGTCTTTTCATCCAATCACATAATTACAATCAGCCTCCAAATGACAAAAACAGAAAGGGCTTGCAGTTAATATCAAAGCTCCATGATGTTACATGTTATTTCTAAGGGACATAGTACACAATTTGTAGTTAGACTGATCACTGACTTTTTGTCCCAAAATTTACCACAGAATTACAATGGACTCTGCATTTATTTTATATATGTCAGTACCAGAGTGAAGAAATTAAAGACATTCATACTGATAAATATAAAAGATGTTCCTGTGCAGGGTTGACAAAATTCTATATAGTCCATAAAATTCCATAATCCTATTATTTATTAAAAATTGTGGTTATAATACTACTATTAGTTAAAGAGCAAATTGATGCTACTAGTAAAAGCAAACAGTTGTATTCCACAACACTGCCCTCAGGCCACTTACACTAATTTACACAAGTCAGATGATTTTCTCCTGAATTGTACTCGTGGGCAAGAATCTGACATCTGTACAGTGGTCACCTTACAATGTTCATGGATGGATCCATGAATGACTGATGGGGAATGACCACAATACAAATCAATGGAAGAAAGCAAAACGGGGTGCCACTCACCCATGCTCCCTCCTCCCCCCTCTGCACACGTGTGTACGCAGCCTTGGTTTATACCAAAGTATATGTAATTCCTAACAATCTCTTATTCTTCTCTTATATGCTCTCCTTTAGTCTTTTAAACATACCATTAAAAGCATTTTGGTACTGTTGTTCCTCAGAAATCTATAGAGCTCCTGCTCATGGAAACCTCAAGTAATGTTATCCGCCCTCCCCAGTTCATTTCTGTGAAGTTTAGAACACTTTCATGTTATAAGTGGATGTGTTTTCTAGTACTAACACACTTCCTGTCCTAGCGTACAATACTGCTCTTAAGTCACAATATACAATACTGTCAGGATCATAAAGCCTGCTCTATGTATCTTTTTGTTTCTTTACATACAAAGGTGTTGGCTGTGGTAGTTAAAATCAACTTAGTAAGAAATGTTTTTACAATTAGTATCATAGCAGGCTCAGAAGACAGGCAGAGATAAATTGACTGGAAAAAAAGCAGCAGGTGGAGTGCAATCAACATCTATAAAGGGAAGAGCATTGGCAGCAAATGGTTGGATGTAAGTTACAGAAAGGTCCAGAAAAATAATGAACCAAGGGGTACCAAGCCTCAGTGGACTGCTTGAAGATTGAACCTAGATAACCAACTGCTAACACCTGAACATAGTTCTCAGATAGCCAAATATTTTGTAGTTGACAGAATGAACATTCTGCAACTACCATATGGCAGTCTCTGAAAACTGTAAATTAGAAACAAGCAGTAGCCCTAAATGAGTACAATAGTGTGTTAAAGAATATGCCTTGCTCTTAGAGGTTTCCTGTAGATGATCTGTCATCTAATGATTTCAGTTGCAGTATTTCCTTTGCAGTGAATTTTACAATATTGTTCCTGTATTACAAATCTCAGAAAAAAATGTTAGGCCCCAGAAGCACTGAAACCACATTTTAACAGCCAGTCAAATAGTATTTTCTTTAATAGACACAATACAATTAAAAATACATACATTTAGGCCTATCCTTTGGTGCTGTGGCAGGGAGACACTCAGCAATGCATCATACATGTATTAGTCCCTTGAGGTGCCGTTTACTTCCAAAGGCACTAAAGGGGCCATGCCTAGGCTGAATCATAGTACTAATACTTTTGGGTAACTGGGCTACGTTCTTAGTCCATTTTGGTTTGTTGGAAGAATTTTCAATTTAACGTGGCAATGACCTTAATCTTACAATGACAAACACATATAGAAATTATTATTATAAGATGTGTAACATTTAGTACACAGGGCAAAGGGGAAAGTGGAGGTGAGGAAGAAATTCTTTCTAGTTGTTAAGATGAGCCTTTGTTATGACAACTGGCATTTTCATAAGAGGCAGACCTCATATTCTTCTCATGACAGGCTGCCTTTTAAAACAAGGCAATTTTTTTTTGCTTTTAGGTGTAAAAGCTATCTCATGGCTTAACTTAAAGTGTCTCAGCTTTCACTGCCCAATTTATCTATACATGCAGTCTGCAATGTCCCAATAAAAGTCTTCCAGACTCTCCATTTCTGTTCAGGATGATTGGTTGCCATTGCTACAGTAAAGGCTACTAGTTGTATAACTGCCCCTGGTAGTCTTTTTTAGGTTGTGTTGGCATCAGTTGATGGAAAGTGGCATAGGGAATGCTTAGATGCTTTCAGAAAGTTTAAAACCTACTACAGTTATTTTGCTGAACAAATATTTTAATGTATACTGTCACACACTCTAATATTTCCTTGGGCTACCTTTAGTTTTAATTACTAAACACGTTCACCATGGTATTGTTTAAATAAGCACAATGTCACAACATTGATTTTTGCCATGATTTTGTATTGATAATGGGAGACTCCGTCTTCTCCAGCACATCCCAAAAAATTCTCAATGAGGTTAGGACATGCACTATGTGGTGGCCAATCCATGTGTGAATAATTTGCCCTATTCCCTGAACTATGCTTTCACAATTTAAGCCCAATGAATCCTAGCATTGTCTCTTAGAATGTGCTATCAGGGAACAAAGAAGAAACATTGATGCAAAAACTTGATCATTCAGTATATTCAGGTAATCAACTGACCACATTTTTGGAGCACATAACATTGTTAAACCTAGACCTGACCAACTAAAGGCAGAGTTTGTCAATTATATATGAAATATGATGTCAGTAAACATAAACCTTGGTTGCAGCAAAATTAAGATTTTATAAATTACTGTAAGAAATATATAAAATTATCAATATAAACCATATAAACTTGTTAACAGATATTAAATATTTGCATTGGATCATAATTTAGACAAAGTTCGTAGGTACTACGTAGAGCAGCTGTTGGAGTGTAGCTGATATAGACAGTACACAGCTCCTGAAACACTAGTTAGAAACATCAGAGATGTTCTAAACATCACTAGAGATATTCTTTTGCATCTACAATTATTAAGTATCATTTCAATAAAAATTTCATTTTAAAGAGATCAGCAGGATGTACAGAAAAATTACATACAAAATCTAATCTTAGCTTTAGTCCGTGTTTATCTTATTGGTAGTTACGTGCTGTGTAGTTTAAGGTAACTTAATATTATAAGTCTTATCTAGCATAACAAGGCACATATTGTCTGTTTTATTTTTTAGCTACTTAAAAAAAAATTGTATGTAAATTAGTCCGGTGCCTCATGTGTTAAACTATCAACCTGTCTCCAAAATCCTCAGGCTGGACACATTGCAGATAAATAGAAACCAAAATAAATATTTGATGAACCCAGTCACTATTCAAAAGGACAACCTTTCCTGGAACTGCCTGTTGATTGGTCAAAGCAAGCTGTGCCACCTGCTCCCAACCTATTTTTGTTCCTCATTAGGTCAGCAGAGTGATAAGTTTATTAAGCAATCAACAAGCAGTCCGTGTATACTGTACATGGTGGGTTACATTCCATAGCCACTACAGCAAGCTGTCAGATCTGGTGTGTGTGTGTTAAATCTTAGTTTGTTTAGATTATTGCTGTCTTTGTAATAACTTTTGTAATAACTCATAAAAGGCACTTGATAAACAGTGTTTACTCATCTTACTATAGACATGTGTTTGTAAACTTTGACATTACAATTTAATTCTTACACCCTTTATGGGATACTGCAGAAAAACTCAGTCTAAGTATGACTAAGTCTTATTTAATAAAGTAATACAACTGCAAAGAATATGAAGGGCAGTGACCCTAAGCAGCCAAACATGTCATGGTGTCATGTACTATGCATTTGTGCTTTGCACATTCCTCTTGAAATATATTTATTAGGTATGTCATAAACATTTTTAGATAAGTCATTTATATATACAGTATCTATAGGTTTTATATAAAACATATCTGCATTGTCTAACAGTTTTTATTAGCTCAGGTGTAAATTTTCACTATACATTTTTCAGTGCAGGTCTGTTTAGTTTTTTTTGGCCTTTATTATTTTAGACACACCAATAACTAAGGCTGAACATTATATTTCAACTACCATAGTGGCACTACTCACTTGTTATAATAAAATCTACCAATACAAATCTAAATATAAGCCTATCTAAAATCTTATGTCTGTATATCTTCAGTGTGATATTAATCACTGTATTTGATGATATTATTACTGTGATGCTGCCTGATATATTAAAGGCCTTCATTTCCTGTTCTGAAGGGACTAAGTGGAAACCTTTCTGAATTGAGGGAATTCTCCTTTTAGACAGTTGTCCATTGAACAGGTTTTCTTGCACCTGCAGCTCTGTTCACCTGCAGCAAAGCTTGTCATTGGTTAAACATTCCTACACTGGATCTTAATCCAAAACTGCAAATAATAGTTTTGGTCCAAGTTTTGATTAAACTTCAGTTTGGAAAGTACTCTGATAAAATGAATTAATTTCATATCTTCACTTTTACCAGAAAATCTTAAATACTTTTTAAAAGTATTGAAAACTTTGAGTTTAGCTAGTTGTATTGAAAACCTTGAAATGAGAACTCTAAGTGGCTGCATTGAATTGGTTTCTTGACTACAGATTGACAACTGGTATCCAGCTTTACTTTAAAGCATTCCAGAGCAACATCTTGAAGGGCTTAGTTGAATCTTAGCCTAGATCTAATTCATTTATGTCATTTTAAATTTGATAAGTGATAAAAATGTCCTAAAATGTCCTACTTTCAGATTTATTTATAATCCGAGTATATTTTCGGTTAACACGAGAGTCTAAATATTTAAAAAAAAGAAAAACATTAGTCTGTTATGGAAGACAGAATGTATATTGGTCTAGAGGCAACTTTCTACCCCAGTGTTGTTTTAGACTTTCACACAGCACAAGACCAGTCAGCAGAGACCTACTCTGCTGCTATCAAAATCCACATAAATGATAAGGAAATGCAATTTCACCGTCTGGATGTCTGCAGATGTACACTTCAATATCTAGAACATACTACACCTTGGTTGATGACCAGGTTGCTTTGCAGTTTTAGGTTATGCTACTTTTTAAAGATTCTCAGCCAGTCAGCTGGATTTCACAGACCATAGCTCTCCCATTTGAGCCTATAAACAATTGTTTTTTAATTAAAGAATATCACACATTTATTAATAGGGTTGATACTTTTCTCCCAAACAAACAGGCTTGAGAGGGTGAGAACATATAAACTCAATGCATGCAGCTAGTGTCATAGCTGGACAAGATTTGAACCTGGGACCCCAGGGATATAAGGCAGAAGTGTCAACCAAAAAGTCAAATAGTATATTGAATTCTATTCCATTCTATTGAATTTCTTGATTTTGATTCAACCTCTATTAAAATATCTTATAAGAAATAAGTTATTAGTGGGGTTCCCTTGCCATAAAATAAGACAGGTAAGATGTACATGTAATAGATCTATAAAATCAAGGACAGGATATATGTAAACCCAAGACAAGAAATTTAGCATGTACAAGTGTTGAGTTGCCCAAGTCACATAGGGAATGGTGGATGCGCAGGCGTTTAGTAATCTGGCAATCTGGATTCATCCTGAAGCAAAAGCGTAAATACACAGGTCACCAAAGGCTTCATAGCTAGTGGATATCAAGGGTGAAGGAGAAGAAAGCGGAGTGCGCACACTACTGGTTTCAGGGGTAGCAATTGTAAATATTCTGTCTAATAATTATTTGTGTGGTATAGTGGGGTTGTAGTTAGGAACAGATGAAACCGAAAGCAGAGAATAAAAAAGAAGCAAGCTAAAAGAATAAAATGTGTTGGGGTGAAGAGGTAGTGAACTGCATTTTTTTGGTTTGCTGCAAATGGGTCTTATTTGGAATCTGCCAGCCAAGGGGGTCCAAATGTTGGAAATGTAGCAATATAAAGCAATCAAGGTACTAATTTCTCCCTAATCATGGTTACATGTATGCATTACATAATGCTTCAAAAATCAAAGTTGTAAATATCCAAGAACTGCCTATAGTTTGTTTTGTGGATTGATTTGTTCTTTTTAAATCCATAGATGATTTGCTTGTGGACAGTTCCTCCAAATGTGGTTTGTTCTGATTGTCAGCCTTGAAAAGCAAAAAAGAGTACATATTTTGCTTAGGGTATAGGGTGAAATAGCAAATAAAACAACTACAGACCAAAACAAACTATAGAGTTTTCTACTGCTACAATGTTTCTAGAATCTTTGGTTGCAGAGGTCCAATTATCAACGCAGCATCTAGTAGAGATTTACCAATTTCTTTCTCTCATTCTAATATTTACGTTTAGTAGACCTAATAGAGGAACATTTGAAAAATAAAAGACCTAATGCAAGGAGGTATGTTATAAGGTGGTATTTAGGTAAAAAGTTAACTTAGTTGCTTTAAATGTGCATAGTGAAATATTTCACTTGGAGGGATGCAATGTATGTCTTTAAACATTAACAGGATTGTGTTAAAGCTTTTCCATGTCCACTAGTTAAAAGCATGTGGGGTGGTAAATCCAAGACGAAAAAAACGGCTGCCTAACTGTTCTAGAGAACACATTTCTAGTGTATTTAATGGACTGCTACATGTTACAGTGTGTAGCAACATGGGGTTTAGCAGTTTTGGTCTTTAGCTAAAGAAGCTCCAAATCCACACTTTGCAGTATCCAATAATGTCCATAGTGGTAAATATTTTTTGCTACTAAAATATTTATGAAAGTTTAATCTTTTTTTTCCTTTCTTAGTTCATAGTTCATCACATGCTATTATGTTATACTACCGGTATGTAATAAAATTACAATATTTAGGACCCAGTGATATTAGCAGATTAGCAGTGGGTCTATGTGCTTTTAGTTTATGCAGTGCAGCAGACCATGGCCCGTGAGAAAGGCTAGTAGGTTGTTATACATAGCTTTCTGATGCCACAGCTCCCTGCAGTACGTCTAACAAGAGTCATCTGCCTTTATGCAAGCAGTGAGCTGGATCTTAAGGCGAGGTATGTAAATAACAAAATATCTTGATGAGTGGGTATCTGGCTGGAGGAGTGGGCATTTTGAGGCAGGCAGCATTTGTATGGAGACCACCCAATGAATTGTCCACATATAATGATGAGCCTTCATCACTTAACTGAAGTCCAGTGAAAAAAATGGGGCAGGCCAGGGACGGTCAGGCCAAGAAGGAAAGAACTAAATGATACTGGATGTCCTCCAAGAAGGAAATAAGGAAGATTTGTCTGATTTACTGCCACTTTGAATGCATACTCACAGTGTACAGAGAAATAAAAGCAAGCATTTCCATTAGAGGAGAGAAACCTGTACAACTGGGCAAGACTGAAGTTAAGGTGGAGTTCAGCTTTAAATGTAAAAAACTGCTGACTTTTTGGGAGAAAACCTGTCATTAATGAAATACAAAAGTTGCCATTGGTGTTCTCGTGCTGGACTTTTTTTATTGACTGACGTCAGATAAGTGAGGAACAGCTTGTTTATATCTTTTTAAATAAGCCCCTATGAATTAACATACATAGGCCTTTACTATATTTAGTAAAGAACAATGATTACACAGCTCAAAAAAATTTTTTTTTTAAATATTTAGTGTATTTCAGGTTTGCTGAATCCAGAAATGACATTCTTGTGATACAGGAATCGGAATAGACAATTTTACCAACAACAAATGTTAACACAACATATTATTATCAATCTTTATTTACACCAATGTTTTGCATTTTATATATTAAATGTACCATTATTTTCATGAAACTTTCATTTGCCTTTTTTTGCATACCTTTTTTTTTTTTTTTTACAGAAATATGAGTTCTTCAAGAAGAAGTTGTTTAAATGACCCTAATGTATTTTGCTACATATTCTCAGCAAAAACAGAGAAGAAACATTACGGAATGTGTGAAACAAGCATATCTTGCATATTTTGGTATTAAACTGGGGGACCAAGATAAGTATTGAGCTCCCCATATGGTATGCAAAACTTATGTAGAGTGTCTATGTCAGTGAAAAAATGGAAAACTGAAAAGTTTGAAATTTGGTATACCTATGGTATGGTGAGAGCCAAAAAATCATCATAATGATTGTTTTTTTTTTGTGCTGTGAGTGTAAAAGGTTTTAATTGTTACAAGAAAAACAAGTGGGGATACCGTGATTTGGAATCAGCAAAAATACCTGTGCCACATTGTGCTGTTGTTCCCATACCAGTGTTCATTACACTCCCTTATATTCCTGTATCCAACAAGAAGGATATACAGGGTTTGGAGTGTAGTCCAGGAGTTAGCAGTGGAGGTGAATTTGAAGGAAGTGTTTCATCAAACCAGCAGGAAGTGTTTCATCAAACCCTGGACTATTAGCCTATATGGGAGTACCAGAATACCGAGCAGAAGACTGGCCGCTTTTCATAGACAGTTCCAATTGAAGTTTGAAATCTGTTTTACTGCATAATGGCAACTGCTATGCATCAATTCCAATTGGTCATTCAACAAAACCTAAAGGAATCCTTTATGGACCCCAGATTCGGAAACTGATAAGTTATTCAAATTTCACAACTTACATGACTGATAGTAAAGCTTCTGCCTGGCACAGCTATGTCATAGTTGTCAAGAACTTCTTGGGTAACCATAAAGCCCAAAATTATGAAGAACTGGTACAAAACTCGCTCTTAAACTATAAAAATGTGTGTGGTACTATGAGCATAATGGTACGCTATCTCTATAGCCATTTGCAAATATTTCCAGAAAACCTTAGCAATTACAGTGAGGAACAAGGGGAGAGGTTCCATCAAGATATAAAGGTGATGGAAGAAAGGTATCAGGGCAGATAGGATAGACACATGATGGCAGACTACTGCTGGAGCCTTCAACGTTATTTTCCTGATCCTCAGCATAAAAGGAAATCATACAAATGGAGTTTTTCAATTACTTCTTTTTGATTAGTTCTATAAACATACAGAATATAGAATATATTGACATTAAGTATTTCAAAAATTTAATTTTGTATTTATAGGCATATCTATTTTAATTTCGCTTAAGTTTCTGCAAGGTTATTATTGAGGTCATTATTTCAAAAATTAGAGCCAATATAGCAAAACCAACACCATATTTGGAATCTGTGCATCAAAGATAACCTAAAATTACTTTAATTTGTTTGGCAAGAAAATTTTTGTTGACCAGTGTTATTATTATTAAACGGTACTTATAAAGCGCCAACATATTACTCAGTGCTGTATAATAAATAGGATTTGCAAATCACACATACATAGGAAGAGGAGTGGACCCTGCCCAAAAGAGCTTACATTCTGATGATGTGCAGATACCAGTATCAGTTATTACTCTAACTAACTTAATGTATATGGAGTCAAAAGATAATTTATGATGCAAGCTGGGGGAGATGCTTTTTTACATCATCTTAGTCTTATTACAAGTGGGCCTTGGTGTCTTACTCTGATTATTACAGCACACGTAGGTTTATCCTAAATCTTGCAATTATATTATTATTTGAACCTTGGTTTAAAATAGTACCCATCTTTCTTTCACCACAGCAGTTGCCATTTGTCTAAATATAGACAGAGGTATAAAAATAGTAACATGTATTCTGTGTTGACTTGGGAGATAATAAAAGTGACAGTTCTGCTTCTCAGACAGGAGATATGTTTCTGAATCACATTGTGATTAATGGCAGTCTCCAGAAATTCTTCTTCGTAATATTGACTTGATAAAGGAGGGCTGGTGAGTTTTAGCTTCCAGTTTGATCTCTGCAGACAGATAAAGATACCCATACACATAGGATGATGACTGCCTGTTCTACCCAGTAGCAGTGGAATAAGAAAAGGTTGTATGTGCATGATCAAGTAAGGTCAGCTGATATTATGGAAAAGACTGGTCATCCAAATTCTTTATATGGGCTCTATTTAGAAAACAAGGAATCTGACATTTCCTCAAACATTCCCTAGTGGGAATCAATTACTAACATTGAAACAACATTGAAAATCTCCAGGACTAAAATATTTTTGCAGGATTCTCTCTTGTAAGTAACTGATGAATACCAATAGTCTTTTTTGTATTAAACAATCCCTGTTGGAGGACCTTTTAGTTGACATATAATGTACAATGGCACAACTTTTTTGAGTCCAAGCACAGATAGCATCCGGAACACATAATTTTCTGGACATTAACATTTGAGCACATGTTAACATTGCAGCGCTGCAAGTAAACAGACGGACAAGCCTAGGACCTGTATTCAGTGGTATGAGATATCACACAGTGCAAAATGGAAGGACATCAGACAGGAAAGTTGAAAGCCAACGTCTTATGAAACTGTAGGTGGTGCGGATGCCAATGCTCTAACTTGCTGATGGTGATGAATCTCTGTTTAGTGGATGTGCCAATGGTTACCAAGAACATTTCAAGTCAAGGATTCAAGGGAAGGCAGGAATACAGGACAACTTTTTTATAGAAACACCAACCTCTGTAAACCGTGAGAAAATTAAAAATAGTATCAACAACTACAGTTAAAGAAACAGTTTTTCTACCACCTGTTCCCACTCTTGACCAAAGCCCAAAGTAGTGTCTTGAAATTATGGATCGATTCCCTGCAAAATAATGAAAACTGTGACTCAGTAAGAGAGCATGCATCCCCTAAATATTACCAATAGAGTAATAAAGAATATTTAGCAGCTGTAGGCCTTAAGAAAAGCAATTTAATGTTTTTCAAGAAAGATTCAGTGGGATATAGGCACTATTTTCCAGCTATGTCTTTCAATTCTAAACAGATCCTCCACCTCTTTACTGCTACCAGATTTTTCTACTGAATGCTCAAAAGTCTATTACTCTTTTTATCATACTCTTTTTTTTACTACCTCACCCTATATTATACATTTTTTTGCTGGAGAATGGAAGCTACCTGTACTACTTTTGCTTTTAACACTAGTTAATTAGCCACTACCCAAAAATGTGTTTTTTTTTCACTTTGGCATACAGTATATGTAAACCTAAACCTAATTTAAGCTTTACCATATTAATGGATTTTCAAAAGTAATTTTCAATAATTATAGATATCCAAATTTCATTAAAATAATACTAGACGATACTTCCACTAAACTCCTTGTTTCTGCACTTACTGTTTCAGGGTAATAACACTTTCACCCTATCTCAGATTGTTGTCAGTGTGTTTCATGCTCTCCCATGGTAGACTACAAGAGGCTTTGCTGACAAACATTTCATTCCTTTTACCATCAGAAAATCAACCATAAAAAATGAAATGCAACAGTTCACCGTAATACATGCATGCAGACAACAATAGCAGTAAATGCAATGAGGCCACAGGGGATAAGCAAAACCAATATAATAAAGGATAAAAAAGATGAAACAGTATTAAAAACATTTCATATCATGCAGTAAGGATTACATGTTCTTTAAACATGCACAGAGCAATTTAACCTTTATAAAGGTCTACAAAGTAAAATCTTGATAATTTACTGGAGAGCAGATCAAGGGCCAGATTTGGTTAATCGGTGGGGTTGCTGTATTTATTACTCCTCCTAAGCATGAAGCCCAGCTGAGATTTCCTAACTTATACAGAGTCATTAGCATCTGTAACATTGAATTGGCTTAACACCATTATGTAAAATGTTATTTCTCTGTTCCGCAAGATGAAACGGTAATCCACGCATCCTTTCCCAGAGAGAGCAGGACTAGTTACATCCATATGAAGGAACATAGCAGCTTTAGCTAAGAGTTGCTGGGTTTTCAGTAGTCCTGAAACAATTCCAACTATGAATGCAAAATATCTGGCAAAAGTGGCTGGTAGAGGTAGTCAGAGGAAGGAGCTGAGATGTGATTGGAAATTCTTACATGAAAGCTTTTGGAAAGCTTTCATGTAAGAACTTTCTTTCTTTTGTTGGTATTGATATCCCACCCAAGAGTAAAACTGATTGAAGCAGTGAAAATGATGAACCCTGCTCAGGAAGAGACAGCCGGAACATTTGCAGTGGTTCTTCCCATTGCTGCTTCTTCTGTACAAGGTGGTGTTCTGTTTTTTTTTTTTTTCTTGTGATAGAAAAAGCAGAACATACACCTGCATTTGTTTTTCAGCAATATGTGTGACGCAAGCTATTTTCTGATATTGGTAGATAAGCTAGTCTTCCTCCCAGCGCATCCATCACTGAGCATTATACACTCCCAACCTTATCACTGATTCACTGATTTTCTTTCATTGAAGCACTTTTCATAGGTTTTAACTGCTGCGTAACAGAATGATTTACATGGCCTACCATTTTGGAGATGTTCTGACGGAGTTGTCTTGCCCAATTTTCCTTCTTCTAACACATCACTTCAAGAACTGATGTTACAAATGGCTTTATAATGTATCCCATCAATTGTTATTGCAATGAGATAATGATTAAAAGGTCATTAGCATTTACTTCACCTATTAATGTTCTTAATGTTTCAGCTGATTATTGTAAATGGCAAATGAAGATATCCGTAAAAAAATAAATAAAAAAATCATAGGATAAATATCTTGTGTTAAAACGTGATAAAAAAAAAGCTTTGATAACTTGAATCTGTCTTATTCGCTATACAGTATATAAAAAGTTAAAAAATCTTCTGTAGTACAACTAATTTTTTCTTACACCTCCTAAAAGGCCCTGAGAAAAAAAAACAACCAAAGAAGTATTGATAATTGCTATTCTGATCATATGGGAGGATATGCATATTCGATAAACATCTGTATTTCACATGCACAGCCAAACCCGGTTTACTGGTCACCTAGTTGTATAGGTAAACATTCTTGTAAATGGCTACAGAACACAACTTTTATGTAATCCGACAGTTATAATATGTGTATATTATTCCTAGAAAATGTTACCAGTTATAATGTGTTGATAACTAACAATTTGTATTTGAAAAAGATTCACAGACTTAAAGGTTTGGGATCCTAGTTTTATACACTGATAATATAAATAAAAACCTTTGGATCTCCCATAGCATGAGGAAGTACAACTATGTTTACAAGCTTTTGTTATACCTCAGACTGATTAATAATTTACAAATGCAAACAGCCAGGTTAACTTGAAGTACCCCCTCCCCTTGACTGTGCAGAGTTCAAGGGTTGTAGCTGCCTTGGAATACATTTGCTTTCCAGTTTTTCCCCATGTTAGGAAATAAGACTCATTACTGGATAGAGAACACACACAGGCTCTCTGCTAGCTCACAGTGAGAGGAAAGCAGGTTTGTGCAGAGCAGCTGGGGCCCAGAGCCAGAAATCCCATTAAAATAAGCCCTGCTATTTCCAGCCCTTCACTCAGCTTTCCAGCATGATTATATTCAGCCATCTCATTCAAAAAGAGAAAGCAGCCTGTATGCTGCCTGCTTAGACATAAAAATGTTTTCTTCCCTTTCCATTTCAATGTAACCTAATTAATATAACAATCTAATGTCTTCACTTGGCGCTGGGTTTTGTATTTGGAGAGCATCTAGTCATTTGCACAGCTTGCAATTACAGTATTTTTGTCATATCCAGCAGAAGTGGCATTGGATGTTGCTCATAGCATTTATGAATAACAGTGCTTTAAACTAACTGCTTTTATATTTATTTTCAAGGAAATAGAAAATAATTAAAAATACCAATGCTACATAAGCCTTTATTTTCATTTATATGTTTTACATGATGGAAAGCCATATACTTATATACCGCAAAAAAAAAAAAAAAACATGGCGACACCTGTTGTTTTTGTTCTAGCAGAGAAGATGCTACAAACAAGGTTTTGTTATGGCTAAGAAAATTTGACTGACTTTTGGAAATAGTCTTACACTCTCCTGTTTTGTAAATGTTTATTGAATTTGTGCATGGCTTCCTTTTAAACAAACTATTACCCTTTTTGGAACCTTTTTTTGTTTTTTAATAGATTTGAATTATAAAGGAAGAAAAGATACAAAGCACAATAGAAAATGATAACACATGCCTTTATTTGAATCAAGATTATTAACATAAGGTTACAAAGTGACAAAGGCAGCATATTTCAAGCAATATTCAGATGAAATATTAGGATGTATATATATATATATGATTGGAGAGGGAGAATAGTAAAAGAATATAAAAAAAATTAAATATGCCAAATAGTTGTATAGAAGAACATGGAGTTAGGTTACGTAATGTGGGTGTATTCCATGGCAGGGCTCCATGGTGTGCTAAAAAAAAGCTTGGCTTTTTTTGGTAAGAGGGTCCTTATATTTTTATATCATTAGTAAAGTTGCTCTTTCATTCACTCTTTGTGCTTTATGTATAAAACAGGAAAAACATCCCCTGGTGGGAATCTTCCAAGTTCATGTGTTTCAAAGACAGTAATTGATTCCCTCTAGTGAATTTTTATACACTATGTGTTTAAATGTATTTAATGTATAAGAAAAAGAGCCCTTAGTTGACAAAATGGAGTTAACTTGCAAATTTATGATTTAGCAGTTTCAAATATAAATTTTGACAAATAATTTGTTTGTGCCATAGACAGGAGATGAAGTATTGTGGTTTTAGGCCTACCCACAGTTGTCCATTTAAATACAAGTGGAAATTCTATATGGACCCATTCACACTTATGTGTGTGCATTACCACCTGTGTATAGAAACTAAATCCAGTCTATTAGTTTTGGGTATTTGAAGTATCCTTTTTTATTTTTTTCAGTTGCCGGTGATTATACAAAAACATTTTTGTTTCCTTAAGTGTCTCTTTTTTTTCCATCTTAAGAAGTTAGGAGACATTTTAAAGGAAGACATATTCCTGCTGTTCTCAGAAACTGAAGCAAAAAAAAAAACAGGTACAAAGAAAATACTGGAAGGAGAGACAAATGTTGAAAACACAAGTACAGGCTTATGGCCCTTTCCTTATTCAGATTTCTCTCAATCTTCCTTCCACTGTGTTTGTTATATTCTACCTCATCAACAACTAAATTCTCTAGCGCAGCTATAATAACAAGCAAACATTGTGATAGTATAGTTAAAACAGGTCTAAAGCAGCATTAACAGAGCAACATGATAATGGAAAAAAAAAAGAATAAAGCTAATAGATGAGAGTACTTTGAGGTCCTCGCACATACCTGCAGGGTCTTCCCCAACATGCCTATATCCTAATATTCTGTATTGTCCTAAATGGGTAAATCTAATACACCACCCAGATTTTTAGTCACTACAAAGAGCCGCCTAACTGGGGAATAAGAAAATGTGATAAGAGCAGAAAACCTTCACCAGTAGTTTGCCCATCTTCCTTATTTAGCATTTTTAGACTTATTCAAGGAGTTAAAAGGAAAATAAATCTTACAATTAAATTGCAGCATTCTTTAGGGATGTCTGCTGCCTGTAGGCCATAGATAACCTAAGCTTGCCACCATTCTGGTATTGTTCTCATCAATTGCCTTAATGAGGTTGTGTAATTTTTCACTTGGTTGCATGGTATAGCACTCTGCAATAACATTTACAATGTTACCCACAAGCAACTAGGTTAATATCGGTCAAAATGTTTCATCTTACATTGATGAAAATCTATCTCAATATTAATTTATTAAATCATATATTATAATAAAAATCAGATTAGCCTGGGAGAGCAAATTGGTGCACATTGCAGTAAAACATGGATATTGGTTATTGTTTATGGAATTAGGCTTATACACTTGTACAGGTAAAAAAAGGACACTTGTACCACGCACAGGTAAAACAAAGGCATAAACCAATCAAAAGAAGTTTTAACGTGCACAAAGCAAATAGGAAATGCCAAATTCACTTTGTGGATTCACAGAAATGGTACAATGGTTAGATTTCCAGTATCTATCAAAATATAAGAATGCCACCCAGTGTACAGAACATGACATCAATTGCCTTAATGAGGTTGTGTAATTTTTCACTTGGTTGCATGGTATAGCACTCTGCAATAACATTTACAATGTTACCCACAAGCAACTAGGTTAATATCGGTCAAAATGTTTCATCTTACATTGATGAAAATCTATCTCAATATTAATTTATTAAATCATATATTATAATAAAAATCAGATTAGCCTGGGAGAGCAAATTGGTGCACATTGCAGTAAAACATGGATATTGGTTATTGTTTATGGAATTAGGCTTATACACTTGTACAGGTAAAAAAAGGACACTTGTACCACGCACAGGTAAAACAAAGGCATAAACCAATCAAAAGAAGTTTTAACGTGCACAAAGCAAATAGGAAATGCCAAATTCACTTTGTGGATTCACAGAAATGGTACAATGGTTAGATTTCCAGTATCTATCAAAATATAAGAATGCCACCCAGTGTACAGAACATGAACAATGCAAGTCTTTACATAATAATAACATATACTGAGAATAACACCCAGAATACACATACCATGAAGTCCATATGTAAATATTGCTGACCTTTTAGAAACAGTAAGCCAAACAGCTGAATACACATGTACTTATTTTTACACACATGTAGTTAATGAAGACTGGGTTGCCAAAAAGACACACTTGAAAACTTTGCAGGGTAGTTGGTAGTTCAATTATTCATTTGAACATTGTACTTGTATATAGGAAGATTGGGTAACATAGGTAGAAAACCAGGTAACTATTGTGATTTTTGGCAGATTTGACAAGGCCGCCACATATACATCCTATATGTTTATTATATTAATGATATACAAAGATCATCAATTTATTAGTACCTAATAAGATAATCATGCCCCACTGGAGCCTTCAAATCTAGTGTTTTTTTTCACACCCAAAAGCATGCAAACCTATGGCATGACCAGGGTAGCTCAGAGCTTCTAGCCCATCCTTCACCACCACCATCAGAACCTCCGCCTCCCCCTGAACCCCCACCTGCTTATCAACTACTCCCCCACCAATAAATACCCAAACATCAATCATGGATTTAAATTGGCTGGCAAGCAGCCGTTTTAACGTTAAATAAATTAAACATTCAAGTAATTAACAAACAAATAACCAATAATAAATAAATGACAAATAAATAAATACATTTTACACTTGTGATATGTAAGCATACATTAACATAACGTAACATAACACCAATTATTATTATTATTATTATTATTAACTAAAATAAACCAGGATTATATAATATCAACATATTATATTGATTATAACCTAATTACCAACTACCTTATCCCCTCCTTTTAATAATACATAACCATAAGTATATCCATAGTATTATCAAACTCCAAACTCCCGGTTATACACCCAAACAACCAGGCTGCAGGTCTCAGAAGGCAAAATCCGCACCCAACAGGAATTTAACTCTTCCAACATCTCCACCTTGTCCCCTAGCAGCCCAGCACCGCATCAGGAGCCAAAGTCATCCGTTCACCATAAAAGGGGGGACCCCACCAAAGAGGATGCCCCCTGCCAAAACCCACCCTTTCTCCAATGCATTGGATCCTTGCCTTCCAAGACCCCAACCGCTAAAACAAACCAAAATATCGAATTCTTCTAATTTTTGCTTTCAAAAGATGGCCTCTCACTTCCGTCCAGCTCCTTTTAACTTGTCTAGTAATCCCCTTCTCTACACTTCTCTACACTAGCACAGTCCCTTCTAGCATTCAATATATTACCTCTTAACACCCCTGGGCTAGGCCTCGCACCCCATCATGTAGGCCCTGCGCCTAATTTCTTACGGATTTGTGTCTCTCTTACTCTTTGTTGACTGTGCCCACTACAGAGTGGCAAACAGGTGTTTTTTCTCTAGGAAGTAAAAGAATATATTTTTTTAGGGCTCAAAGATATATAAATCTAGACAAGTTATTGAGAGGCAGAGACATCACATTGTAATGGATGATACACAATCAAGAATCCATGATTGAGCAATATCATTTTGTAGAAAATTGTTGAGAGCTGTCTGGGGTAGAATGTCAAACCATGCAATTCTTTGTGAAAGAAAGTCAGCCTTCTGAGTAGAAGAATTAATGATGAACAAAATAAACTCAAATATTAGGTTGCAGAAATACATAGGAAAAAATAGATTCAACATGCACTAATATTATAAAATGTACATTAATATTAATTATCTTGTATTTATATATAGCTGACATATTATGCATCGCTTTAGTCCATAGTCATAGTCAAGTCCATAGTCATGTCACTAGCTCTCCCGTAAAGGGTCCCACAAAGTCCCTACCATAGACCTATGTCATTAACACAATTAAAGTTAATTTGAGGGGAAGCCAATTAACCGGACATAACATTAGGAAAATGATGTAGCAGAGGTTATGATGGAAAACAATGTTATCGAAAAAAACAATATACCATTGCTGGAGTTTAGGTCTAATTAACCCTTCCCTTAGAGAAGCTTAGAGCTAAACATGCAAATATATTCCAAAAATAAACATATAATCAAAACACATTGGTATTTGGCAATTGTCATGAAATTTTCATTTTGACTAAATGAATTGTAGCCACTGATAAAAGCCAATAATAACTTAGAATAATTAAGGTGCATCATTTAAAGGTTCTGCTATTGGTAACTGCACTTAGATTTGTATTTTTATGAATATTATTACTTTCATTTTAAGTTATTAAGCACTTTATTTAAATATTTGTTATACAAAACTATTCACTCCCTAATCCAATACCAGAAAAAAAGAATGTGTAGGCTAGTTGTGTATTTCTTAGTCATTTCACACTTGCAAGACGTTACAGAAGTGTACTGGTTAGTTTCGCCTAAATCCAAAGGGTAATTTCCCCTAACTAAATCTCCCCCCGTCACATATAGAGCTAGTTTTGTTGATATGACTCATCAGCCACTCCTGAAAATGGTATTCTTGACTTACAAGGGATAAACTATGTGTATGTGCAGTTTTAATGACATCCTGGTACTAAACAACTTATCCTGTAACCTTGTTTTTCACACATTTAGGGCTTTTTAACACCATGCCTATTGGACTGTGTTGTGCAACACAGGTCCTGTGAATGACAAGCTGACATCCATTATTACCAAAAGGCAATGGATGTGTTGAGATGCGCTAGTTGAAAAAGAAACATATTGCAATTAAATGCAGCGAAATGCATTACATGCTGCAGCACAAAGTACTTTCTCTTCTGTTGCAGAAAAAATGTAATGTGTTAAAAAATGAATGTCAATGGAAAAAAAATTTAAGTAAGCATCAATATCAGCCTAAAATAGCCAAGATCTAGTAAAGTCTACTGTATATGAGCACAAAATATCTTCTTTTATAAAAAATTATATGTTTTATTGCAAAGGAAATCAATGAATATTTGTATTTGTTAGTAAAAACAAAATTCATTTTTGACTATGTACATAACAATGCAACACATTCCTTCCTGTCCACTCCAAGGGATCTATTTTTTAGGCAGTAAATCTGATAGTCACCAAATATGCTGTGGTGGAGAATCCATCACTGCCATTGCAAACACATGGACTTGGAAGATACTTCACCAGGGAATGTTTGATTAATGTCAGATTCACTGCTTTATAAATAAACCCTGTAGTCTATTTATAAGAAATGACTCTAAAGGACATTTGCACAGTAAATAGTGTTTTCTTAATCTGCCTCCTTACTTTTAAAAGAACTCACATATAAATTTGTCCCTTTCTCATATGATGTGTTTGCAGGCCTATCCCAATTTACGTGGTATTATGATTAGGTGCATTAGTGCAGCACACAATATAAACCCAGCCCAAAATCTGTGGTTAAAGAATATTGGTGTCCTGCAAAAGAGGAAGATTTTGATGATGTGGTAACGCCTGGTTTACATGCATATTACCACAACTTTTGCGTTGGTACACTGCAGTACCAGGTTTCATGGGTGGCACCTAAATTCACCATGAAAAAACATAAAGGGAGGCCCGCAGCAGGGGACTCTGAGCAGGGCCAGAATGACTGGGATGGGAGGGCAGCCCCCTGCCGGAGTGTAAAGGGTTAATGATAAGTGAGGAGAGAGAGGTAGGGAGTAGTGAGAGGATCAGTCAGAAGTAGAGGGGAGGAGTGTAGAGGGTTTAAGTAGAGGGGGCATCGGAAGTGAGGGACAGAATTTGCGGAAAAACATTTCCCGCCCACTCTCCCAATAATTGGGCCATAGGTAAGGTGGTGGTTTGGGTTTTAGGAGGTTAGATTCCTGTTGGTCATTTTGGTAGGGCAACTCAGTGGTAGGGTGCCCATTATTAGTGTTATGGTGGGGCCCTTGAGGCGGTGCTGGGCGGCTAGGGGCCAGTGTGGTTAAAATGGTGAATTACACTCGGTGGAGAGGATTTTACCCTTCCTAGACCTTCGGCCTGGTTGGTTAAACAGTGAAGTTGGATATAGTGCAATAGGGCACAGTGGTTTTTGATAATGGGTTGTTGGTTTACAGACTTAGTTAAAATTGGTTAAAGAAAAATGTATGGGTTTAGCAATTTTGAAATATTATTCTTATTAATATGCTAATGTAATGTTAATGTGATGATAATTTGAATGTTAAATTATGGTAATATATGTTATTTAATGTAAGTTATTCCAGATGTTATTTAAGATGGTTATTTATTGGTTATTTATTGTTTAATAAAAAGAAGTTTAACATTTTGTTAAATAAACAGCTTCTTGCCAGCCATTTTAACCCAAATCAGGTGTCAGTGCTTTTTGGAGAAAAGAGGGAGGGATGGCTGGTAAGCAAGAGGGGGCGGGAGAATTGAGAAGGTGAGGTTAGTCAAAGTAGGGTGCGGAAAAGTTAAGTTGATTTGGAATCAAAAATGTAGTTAAGTGCGGGAAGGATTTTAAGTGAAAATGGTTAGTGCAAATTGGGGGAGGGGAAAGAAAAATTGGTTTAAAGGGGTTTAGGGTAAGGGGGGGGCGATGATCCGATTTACCCGAGTCAAGACACTGCTGCAAGTCGTGTCCTGATCTTTGATCCTGCACCTAATAGCCACTAAAGTGTATTTGAGCCGCACTGCATGTCAATGTACAAGAACTTGTGTACAGCAGTGAACTGTGTTCTGTTGTGTCAGATAATAAATATTCTTTGGTGGCTGCAACTCTTGAAGGTCAAAGTCAGCCCCAGCTGGTCTGGTAATTAGTAATCATCTGCTTTTTAACATTTTGGGTGGTAACAGAATCCTTTAATGCAGGAGCCACGTGTTACATTTATTGCTTTGTTAGCTACAGGTTTAAAACATTGTTCACTGCTTTGATTTCACCTAAAGGCTAACAAGTGCTTTCAAATATTGCTAACAAGCATCTAAAACCTTACTTGCATTTTAATTAAAGGGATTATCAGACATGAGACAAATATTATGCAGTCTGGCATGATCAAGAGATGATGTCTATGGACACCTGCATTGGAGACTGGCCAATATATTTTGAGGAAAATAGCAACATGTTTGGAAAACTTGTCAACTAGTTTGCTGAAACTATAGTAGGCAAGCAGATTTATGCAGAAATGTCTCTCCTTCCTGCCTATTTTCATATGAAACAATGCCTGGTTTACCTAAGCATTATTGTTTTATTCTATCAAAAAAATATTAGATTCTACTATTGTGCCTGCATATCTGTCATCCTCTTATGTCTGCAGCATGATTAAAGTGTTTCTAAACCCAATACCAGAATTTAATAATTTGTAGTTTACAAGTCATTATATACAGTGGTTGCAAAAATGTCCTATTTTTCACTCGTCTAGTCCTTTAGTTCTATCTGGCCATCCTACCTGCCTTAGGATGACAAAACATGCACTTGCTGTAAAATAACTATGGAGGAGTGCCTTACAGATTTCAAACACCTCCACATTTTTTTCGCTATTTTTTTTTTTTGCATTTTTTAATAGACATTCAAAAATGTATTGAACTAAACATTCAAAAAGAACCAAATAAAAGTAGTTCGTTGTAAGGTTTTATATACACTTTAACTGTAACACCTAATGAAATTATTTTACATTAGATTTAGTGGTCCGTGGGTCCAAAAAGGTTGGCGACCACTGTTCTAGCGTGACTCCAGGTCACCTTAAAGACAGAGACTACCCTATATCTGTTTGTATCTTTGGGTTATCTTTAAAGCAAATGGGTGTCCACAAACCTCAGAACACTGTTTTGGAAATACTAACCACTGTGTCCATGATTGTGGCTTGGTATGCCCCTTTTTTATTGGCTAATGAAGCTGCCCACTTGTTGACTGAGAATATGGGGCAGGCCAGGGATTTATCACTGAAGCTATAGTTGAACCTTTGCCGTTACTACTCTTTGCTATGGCCAAATGCCAGGCCATCCTGAAAGAGAGAAGCTGGACTTCCTGTTAGGTACAGAACTTTCTTGCCTCCTCTTATCACCAAACTTTCCTGTAGGCCAATGGAGCAACCCAACTCACTGATGGGCTAATAGAAAAGTAGGCTATGAGAGGGATTGGGAAACTCCAACACCAATCAAAGTGTCAAAGTATCTTTAAACACCTCGAATTTTCAAAAATTATGCATATTATCAAGGTAAAAAAGCAGCATTTAGATTAAATTACTTGATTGGATATATATATATATAAGTATTAGACTACATTTTTGGTAATTTGTAAATGAAAGTCTGCCAATGTTTATATGTAAATCACTTTAATTATTGTGGGTGCACCATTAGAAATAAAACAAAATAAACTAACATTTAGCAATAAATAGTGAAAGTTTTAAATATTCAAAGTCCATATATATTTTGTTATATAAAATTACTTTTTACAGTTTTGCTATCTTTGCTTTAAACTTACATTGTTACATGGCTTGGGTAGAATTTGAGATATTGAAGTGTAATTTCTCAGCTTAATGTACATATACTGGTCCCAGATGTCACATTCATATACTGCTCACCAAATATCCCTAATAATTGTATTAAATTATACAGTTTAGTTGTGGATCTTTTTGTTTCATGTTTTTGACAATATACTTTCTAGATAATATTCTTGCATGGATAACAAATAAAACAAAATGAGGGCTGATATTCCCTATTCTTCCTGAGTGATGGGGACAATGTATTGTGGTGGTACAGTGGTGTGTCACAGAAATATTTATAGCATTCACTGCAATATTTTTTGTCTGCGTTGTAAATGTCCACAGACAAGGTCTTTCTGTAGACATACATTATTCATTTTTTTCACATGTCCTTGAGTCTTCTTTCTGTAGGATAAAATGTTTCAGTAATGGTAACTTCTGCCATTGGCTGCTGACCTGTTACAAGGTCTTCATAGAGTTATCATGTTGGTTAGGTATTCAATTGACTGATACTGCGGGATTTAAATGTCAGTGGGGGTCAGAGTCACCAAAGGGCCCCTGTGTGTAGCCAGCCATTTCCAGGACTAAAAAATAGTGAGAGAGTGACAGAGGGTCCTTGTAAAACTTCAAAAACAAATGGTATGTGTATAGAAGTTGTATTTCCTTTGTGTTAACACTGTAAGGGTTACCATATTCTAGTTGCACCTACTGTTCATTTATGTGTAGTTTCCAAATCTATGTGCAGAATATTAGGTATGCTGAATCTTGTTCAGTTCAGCCTTTCTAACCCTTGTCAATAGCAGGAGCTTTGCTAACCTAAAAGAACCTATAATATGAACTAAAATATGACAATATTTCAAATCAAATACTTAGATATGAGTTCTTTTTGTTGTATAATCTGGAGGCTCATGAGAATCTGCTGTACCCTGTCATATTAAAGCAATATCAACAAGAAGAAAAGCATGAACAAACAGCCCTCATATGCTGATTCTCAACCTGTGCTGAAAAATGGTATTTCTGTCTCTAGAATGATTACAACATATATAATCTTTATATTTGGTCTTTTTTTTAGACTTTTACATGCAGCCACACTTGTATTGGAAGGCCCAGCTCTAGGTGCTATGAACCAATTGTTGCACTGCACATGTGCTAATCATCAGAGTCTAAGACTAAGGCTATATACACACGTGCAGTAATTGTCATTGGAAAGGTTCTTTCATGATCCCTTCCAATGACAAATGACTGCACGATGCATGAACCAGCGTTGTACATACAGCACCCTTCTGCTCTATGGAGAGGGGAAGGGTAGAACGATGGAGCTGCACCTCGCTCTCTCCCCTTCCCTTTCATTACGATTGTTCATGGTCCGTCATTCGTGGATCCGCCAGGACAGTTGTTCGGACGACGAGTGCTGTACACACACCAGATTCTCTTCCGATATCAGCCCTAATGCAATTTTCGAACGAAAATCGTCTGTTGTGTGTACGTAGCTTAACACAGATTCATCATTGAGCTGTTGCTTTTTCATTTTGGCTTTGTTGGCTGGTGGTAGTGACCATATTACAAAACCAGTGCAAAAATTACAAATGCTGTCACTGGCAAAACAGCTCTCATTAACATTTCATCTGCATTTAGCTTGCTGCATGATGTCCATCTTTATTGTCTTGGGAGATTACACATTTAAATAGCCACATGATTATTAAAGATTCATACATCAGGCAACCTGATCTCTCCACTGCTGCACAATGACCTTGCCACAGAAGCATGTGGTTGACTCTATGAAAAAGCAAACACATCAAGAATTGCTTATTCAGATTACCAGTTGAGGTTTCAATAATTTACAAGTTTCGTTTGACATATTGTATTGATGACTACAGTAAGTCAGAGCATCAAGTGTGTACATTTGCTCTGCAGGACCTGAATAACTCCATTGCCTATTTGTAAGATGTCAGGGTGTCTGTTTGCCCATAGTCATGTCTTGATGCAGTTGTGCAAAGAGTCTAAAGAACCAGCTGGACGCCTTGGATAAGAGGAGTACAAGTCAGAAGACAGAACTTTAGTCTCTGATGACAAAGTTCAAACTTATGTAGAGGGAATAGTCAAAATATTACAGTAAGGTGTTAGGCTGTACTGGGTTGTGCATTGAAAAGAGCTGATATCAGGAGTATTAAATAGATCTGCACAGATGTTTCTCTATGTGGAAAATGTTGATGACCTAATAAAACTGGAGATCCATACTAGGACAGAAGCTCCTTGCTGTGGCACAATGTGGTGTAACAGGCTGAACTCCATCCACTGTCAGCACTTCTGCCAAAGTTGGTCAAATGCATGAAAATAGCAACAACCTATTAAAAAAGGTATTATTATTTTATATAAAGGAGAACACAGGCATACAGCTCAGAGAGTTGCTATGGCTGCTGGTTTATACACTTCTATTTATATAAAGCAGTAACTACAATTCTTGTCATTGACTTAAAGCATAACACAAAATGTCCCAGAAGCTCAAGACTGCCTTTGGATGCTGTTTTGTGCAAAATGGTCCTCTAGAGTAAATAGCTTAATTAGAAGCTTGCTGAAGCAGAAACTCCATGAATATAACCGTACACAATGAGGGATTGTCTGCATCCTGGATGGCTGATAGGTAACACAATGCAATCAGCCACTTAGCCTTTGAAAATAACAGTAGCACAAAAAAAAAGGAAATTTGATCTGTTTTTATGAAAGTGTCACTTTGCTTGGCCGAACGCTCAACATGCAACTAGATAGCTGTGATGCTGTATTTCAGCAATGTCTCTCTGGACCAAGGCCAGTAAAGAAACTGCTAAATTATGGATCACAGACCCACTTAACATGAGCATCTCTGGCAAACAACATGCTGCTTGTGTTCCACTCAGCAGATCCCATCCTTCCAGCGCGGAGTCACTCATTTAGATGAGTCATGCTTTACTATAACACTATTTTTACTTAGCTTGCCTGACTAGGATGAGGTGTCAGCACTGCAATAGGAAAAATAATAATCTTCCATGTTAGGGTGTGAATCTCATCCCAGCAGCTGCTTACAGCTACTGTGCCTTCATATAACGATGATGTATTATATTATAATTATTCTACACATTTCACACACAAGTGTTTGGCAACCCATGGTGCTTTCCCATTTGAATAACTTGTAGAATATTCAACCTATGGAAACATTTCCTGCAATTACCTGTTTATTACACCCAATGGAATGTGGAGCCAAGCTGATGCATGGAACAGCCAATGTGCAATTATATTTCTGAGATGTTTACAACATTGCTTGTGCCTGTCCACATCTAATAAAGCCAAATTTACCTTCTGTCTTATACGTTTGTACAGGCTCCTTGAAATATAGTCTCTGAAAAGGCAATACAGTGCCGAGCCTAGACCAAAGCTGCACTTATAATTAAAAAAAGGAGAGAAGAAAAAGGAGGCTCTTTTTGGGGCACCTTTTTTAAGAAATTGAACACACAGGTGCCCCAAAACGAGCCTCCTTTTTCTTCTCTCCTTTCTTTCTTTCTTTGCCTATTGAAAATTGTTTAATATGGCTGTAGACCATAAGTGGAAAGTTATAAAATTGTGGGGGGCCTTGGGTTTATGGACAAGAATCACAAAGATACTAACAGAAGTCAGTTCATGTTCATTGTATGGCACAACATCAGAGCACCTTGCAAATTCAAAAAAAGCATCCTAGGCAGGCAGTCCAGGCTAGAAATGAACCCAGAACCTAAGTGATTTAGCTCTAGATGCTGGAAGTCTAAATCTATTGGTGTTTGAATTTATTTTTTGAACAGTGAATACTAACCCTGGCTGTAAAAAATAACTGATAGCTGGAAAAAGTAGTGTGATATAATGTATGTGACATTGTTCTGCCTGATATAGTACAATTAACTTGAAAGGGATCAGTGTGCCCTTTGATAGATCATGAAAAATAAAATAGTAATGTTACCTGCTCATGTAACACCTGGGTATCTGTTAGTATGGACCATTAGGTAGATGTACAAATAAATATCAGCTGTAGAAAAGGAAAATTCAGCCTCTTAAGTAACTGATCTTCATTATTATATGTGTTATACTATAAGTAGATATTAGGTATAATTTATACCCTTATTTCCAGGGCCGTGATGTCCTGCCTGCATAAGAATGGGATCCTTCTCCAATGCACAGCTTTTCTGCTGCTTAATATTTTCCATGGACATCACAGCTGTGCAGATTTTCCAGGACGTGTGTTGTTGCTAAGCAGGAGATAAAAGCTGTGGGTATTGACATTAACAATGATGCACAGTAATCCATGATTCCATTTTATGCAGGATGTTTTTTTATTCTATAGCTATTAAATGAAAACTAAATTTAAATTTAGTAAAGCAATACATTTGCTATATGATTTACGTGCATACATATTAAACTGGAAATACAGTGTAGTTGCAAGTATCTTGGTTTCCCACAATGCCTTTGTCGGATGTATCTCAAACATAATAGCATGCTTCTTGGGTGCCTGTATATTCCATAGTTGAGTTAGATTCAATCACATTAAATTCATCTCATGAAAATTACTGCAAATGCATTTAAAAAGTGTATTTAAAACCTTAACAGTGTACAATCATAGTAGAAAACAATTAAAAACCTAATTATGAAGGTAAATAGGAAAAAAAGGAAATAAAAGTGTAAGTATAAATCCTTAATCCGTTCCAGATCCTTGGACTACCAAACAGGACTTATACCAAACACAGGAAAAATGATTAATCCGTTTCCATGAAAAAAAAACTATTGTTATTGGCATAATATTCATTGATGGGGTTGTATAAAATAATTTAAACACTGCTTAATACTAAAAATTAATAATAATAATACTAGATGAAATAAATGAAAATTTAACCTCACTTTACCTTGCTGAGAAGAGTTGCGTGCCTACTAGGATGGTGCTGAGAAGGGAGGAGGAGGAGATGTTATGTAATTCACAGAGAGTTATAGCGAGGGTTGTTCACTGAATGGTAGCAACTAGCATACTGATGCTCGTTGTCAGTCGTGGCTTTGTCTCGAGAGAGATAAATAAGGGTAGCGCGCTGTGTTGTGACTCATTTTGACCCATACAAGTTCTAGCACAAAGGTTGTATACCAAGCAAAATTTCCAAACAGGACTTATACCAAGTTGGACTTATTCCAAAGGGACTTATACCGAGGTACCAGTATGTAGTACTTGACTGGACATAAAGAGAATAGAATGTTTAGCTAGGATCTGACACTACACACTTTTGATAACTAGGAAATAGTACAATTGCACTGTAAGTACACACATGAAAACTATTACATTTTCAACCATAGCTTTTGGTGTCTCCACCAAAAATCTCCTAGCTGCCTCTGGAATGATCATTTCTTTGTATGCCTTAACACAAAAGAACCAAAAAGCATTTTTAGTACATAGAACTGTCAGCAATTTGAAGGAAACATCAAATAAGACAGACGTGGAAGTTTTTATAGTTGATCCATACTTGTACAAATGTTAGTTGCCTTGCATCATTAATCCACATTTAGTATGGAGATAACCATTTATGATTTTACTATGTGTATTTCCCAACCTCCATACTGCATACAACCTCACAGGTTGATAATATTCATTCAGGGTACCGTTTAATTTCCCATAATATATATTGATAATGTAATGACATACACATTTACATGACCAAATGTATGTGGCCATCCCCTCCATACTACTTCTGGTGTCTCCAGTTAATAGTAATGTTAATGTTAAAACATAGGAATACTTCAATGGAAAAGACAGGTTTCTAAAGAACATCTACTATACAAAGTGGGTCATGGTGTCAAATTAACAAGGCCCAGAATGTGTCAATTACTACAGGTCCCATTGAGGTCCTATTGAGGATTAAATTGTTATATATTACCATAATCCCAACATACTATATTAGTAGTGTCCCAGAAGGCAAATGTTCTACCCCACCAATAATAGATTTAGATGCTCAGGTGTCCACACACTTTTGGCTATATAGGGCCTGATTTATTAAAGCTCTCCAAGACTTGAAAAGATTATCAGATTATCATGAGAGAACCTGGGTGATCACGAACACCTGAAATTAATTTGGTTTAGGAATAAAAATATTTGCCAAATGATAAACAATTTTAGAATAATTTTTAGGTTTGCTGGATCAACCAGGCTCTCCCAGGATAATCTATCTTTCCCAGCCTTGAAGAACTTTACTAAATCAGATGTCATTAGAAGGAATTACAGTACTTTGTAATTGAGTTTCAATAATGTGGTCATTTGTATTCAAAAACAAAAAGACATGCACTGAAGTTTTGAGCTCACAGACAAAAAAACATTCAGAGTATTTTTATAAGCACTGAAGAACACTCAAATGCTCGAGTGTATATATACTCGCAGGTCTAGGATTATCACACATACAATGTTAAAATGGTTCCATTTTAATGGAGCTCCTTTGCCTCTTGTGGTTATGTTCTAGCTGCATGCTTCCAGCTGAGAAGAGAAACATGCAGCATTGGCCTGTGACACATTTCCATACAACAGGTCACCTGATCAGCCTGTTTTGGAAGGGAAACATGATGAAGCACCAGTTTTGCTGTATAAATAGCTACTGTGTGCCATCAGGGGATCTACTGACACAGTGTGGTATCAGCAAAAGGGAAATGTACTTTGCATTTAGTTCATGGAGCCTGCAGATATTAACCTTTACATTCTCAGCACTCCATTAAAAAATATATACAAGTCATTTTGTTTAGAATGAATTACTTTGAGATTGCTGATCAAATAAGAACAACTATTTCTAGCATAATGATAATTATTGATAATTTCCAGTCTCCTGTGTGTTTCATTTTTCATCCTATTAAAATGTATTTTCTGAAAATTCCCCTGTGGATTAACCAGCAATAATAACTTTGCTATGATTGAGGCTTATGTTCAGGGACATTTGCTAACCTTGTACACAGGCAGATCCGATTGTTCTGTCTAGTTAGGTTGGGGTAGTTAAGGCACAACTCTCGATATTTTTTTTCTAGTAAAAGACACAGTAAGGACGGAGTAGTTTATCAGATTTTTGTTTTTCTGTCTGTATTCACATTGAAGAGGATTGTTCACTTCATGTGGCAATGCTAGGGGCAAAGGCAAGGAGGTGGTTTTTATTGAATAGAAATGGCAATAGGATAATACAATTCTAACCTTCCTTTCCTTTTTCAATCTGATTCTGAAATATAGGCTAAACAAATATTGTTTAAAAAAAAGAGTCATATGCATTCTTACTTTAATCCAATGTTTCTCCTTTTTTTTTTCAGACTGGTACAGGAATCCAGCATAAAACAAAATCTGTGTAGCATTTTTTATTATAATATAGACCGGTCACAGCTGCCCTCTCAACTTGTTCAAAGACTTGTGTTGTGTTTGCACCCCTGCAGAAAGCCTGTATTGTGAGGGCATAATGATGTCACATTACGTATACAAGGAAATATCTAGGTTTTAAATAGATTTGTATTCTTTGTAAATTTTAGTAAGGCTTAGTACACACGGTCGTTTTCCTCAGCGTTTAACCTGAGGCTTTAAAAGCCCATGTTTGAAATTCCAATGCATTGTAATGGCATATTCTACACCAGGACGTTTCCTTGAGGCAGGTTTATGTGAGTTATCTGTAATGTTGCTTGCAACATTTAAAAAATAATTTTCAATGGGACGTTTTCCCGTGTTTTCCCGCATTTAAAACCACTTGAAACGTAAACGCATTACAAATGCGGGAAAACATGGTAAAAACATAGGAAACCTCAGTAAAGACTTTTTCCAGCGCTTTAAAGGCAAGCATTAAACCGCTAATAAAAGTGCAAACGCAGGAATGTTTACATGCGTTTTTAAAAACGTCTGTGTAGACCCAGCCTAAAAGATGTGCCCAGGGTTTGGCCTAAATATAGTTGATTTGCCACTGTTGGTGAATTTTTTTGTTCATTTTCTGACTCTGTGACATCCTTGTCATGGGGAATGAAGTGAGAAGAAATATCTCCAGTGGATGTAAATGCAACAACAAAAACTTTTCCTGCACTAAAAAAATAGCATCTCCGGGATTTTTGTTAACTATATATATATTTAGTTTTTGATTGAGTAGGAAAAGGGTAGTATCCCTGTCTGGTTGTTATTAATGCCTGTGTTATAACTGGGGACATTCATGCTTGATGAACCACAGATACAGAGCTGATGTAGCACGGGAGAAAAGGAAGAGTTAAAAGGGAGCAGGATAGGTGAAAGAAGCATATATCCACAAAATGAATGGAGAAGAAAAATAAATATTTTTTACTGCATTCCTCCAGGTACAGCTTCCTCTCCCGCAGGCCCTCAGAACAACGAGAGACCAACTGGTACTATGAAACATAAATTACACCAGTCTTCTGAATGGCACCATATGATATAATAAAGGAAAAACAATTATAAACCAAATGCTTAGCCCGAGGTGAGGCTAGAAATGGTGAGAGGAAATGGGAAATGGGTGCGTTCAAGTAGAATGCATGATGGGGAGGGGAGTAGGTATGTTGGTGAGTTTGATAAAGCTGGGGAAAGAGGAAGGGTTGCGCAGAAAGAAAATGATAGATGAAACAGAAAAAAGGAAAGTGATGGGGTAGTGTGCATGGTTACGGAAGAAAAGAGAAAGGCAGGGTACAGTGGGGTTGTTTAGAACTTGTAGGCATGGTAATCTTTACCAGATATTTTTCCTTGGCCAGGCCTAAGGCTATGTACACATGTGCAATAATTGTCGTTGGAAAGGATCTCTCACAATTCTTTCCAACGACTAACGACTGCATGATGCATGAATTAGTGCTGTACATACAGCACCGTTCTGCACTATGGAGAGGGGAGGGGGAGAACGACTGATCTGCGCTGCGCTCTCTCCCCTTCACTTCCATTACGGTCGTTCGTAGTACATCGTCTGTGGATCCGTCAGGGCGGTCGTTCAGAAGATGGACGACAAGTGCTATACACACACCAGATTCTCTCCTCATATCAGCTCGAGCCAATTATCGGACGAGAACCATTGCACGTGTGTACCTAGCCTTAAGCTAGGTACACACGTGCAATATTTATTGTTGGAAACATCCGATCATCCGATAATCGTTAACAAAAAAAATGAACAATGACTGGCCAGGGACGACGATGAATAAGGAATGTCGCTGGAAAGGAACGACTGTCTCGGCGGATCTGATTGGGCTTCAACCATTCCCTGTCTATTGTGTGTACAGTGGTTCAGTAATTGTGGATGTTTCTGCGGTACACTTTCTCCAGTACACGTCACTTCCTGCATCGTTCAAACGTTTGTACCTAGTGTGTGTACATTATTGATGGATTATTTTTGAACAATCATATCAATACAGCAAGCACTATACAATCGTCAAAAATGATATTGAATAATCGTTGATCAGTTGTTAATCGTTCGTTTTCTAACGATAATTATTGCACCTGTGTAGCTAGCCTTAATGACAAAGTTCCTTCATTCCCAGCAACCCCCTGGAGCTGCCCAGTTACCCAATATATCCTGTCAGCTTACACTCAGTTGCACATGCACAGTTGAGTGTTTTTTAAAAAGAAGATTTTGAACAGTCAGGTAGGGAAGTTTAACTGCAGAAGGAACATCATGTGTCCCTTCTGCAATCAAAATCCTGTCTGATTGTAATTTTTAGGGTTAGAACTGTAGTTTCACTTTAAAGGTAAAATATTAACTTCTGTGATTTGTATGCCAACATACAAGGCTGAAGGCTGAATGTATTGGTTCTAAAAAGCAAAACAGGCTTTTTGAGGGTTTACATACAAATGTAATAGAATAATAGTATAGATAATCTTAAAAACATATTGTATATGCGGTATCATTTGATTATTTTGTAGACATAGACAGAATTAGGAATCATGTTTGTCTTTTCTAATGTAAATAGGTAAATTCAAATATTCTGCATGTATAATATAATGAAGCAATTATTTATGTATTTATGCTTGCCGGTATTGCAGGTCTGAGTATAATAACTTAGAAATTAAGTGTGAATTTAGGAGCTGGAAGACAAGTAATCTTACATGTACATATCATTACAGCAAAAAATAATGTCGTGCATCATGGGCCAGAACCATCCCCGATGCAGAGCTAGCATCAGAAATAAAATATCACACTCAGAATTTGTCTTTGTTACCAGGGGCTTTATGCTGCAAGCAACAAGATTGTAATGTTTCTTTAACTCATGCTCTTATAGAACCTTGCTTTAAAAATACCAACAAACGTACATCATGTTAGAGGTGACCTGTTTCAAATGACAAAATAAATTAACGTTGCAAAACGTTGTTAGCAAATGTTTTCAATCCTGGACCAGATCCATTTTAGTTTTTTTTTGGATCACCCAGCTTCACTGATAAATGTGTATCCACTCCAGTCTTGGAGAGCTTTCATAAATCAACCCCATAATATCACCTGAGGTACCATGTTACAATACACAAAAAAATGTATGATCATAAACAATGGGCTGATTCACTAAAGCTTTCCAAAACTAGAAATAATCCAATAATTTTTTTAGATTACCCAGGTTCTCTAATATTCTATCTTCTCTAGCCTTGGGGAGCATTAATAAATCAGGCCCAATGACTGATTGCAAAGCACAACAATGCTTGTGAAGTCAATCCGTAAACCTCAATGGGTTTATAAAGTCATCTCTCAATTATGCCCTGGATCATGAGACATGCCTAAAAAAGTCTATAGGGGTCAACTGGCCAATGTAGACATAATCAGGGAAAAAGAAAGATTTCAGCCACTTGTTCAGGTTCTTCATTTCAGGTATGTATCTAAAGCTACATACACACTTCCAATTATTATCGTCTGAAAACGAACGACGAAGGTTCCTGCACGATATATACGAACGATCGTATAGCACCGATCCTGCACATAGAGGTAACGACACGATCGTTCGTAGATATTGTACACACAATAGATACGATCGTTTAAGCGATAGAGGAACTATGTGCACGACAGGAAAGTGAACGGACGTTCGTTCATCACGCATGCTCTGAACATGGACGATCAACGAACGACCGTACACACGAACGATGTTCAACGATCGTCGTCCAATCCGATCCGCCGGTCCGGTCGTTCGTTTCCAACGAGTTTCCTCGTTCGTCGGCGTCGTTGGTTACTTTTTTACGAACGATTTTTTGCCCAATCGATCGTTCGTCGTTCGATTGGAACGATAAAAATTGGAAGTGTGTACGCACCTTAAGTTCAGTGGCTGGGATAGCTTGAAGAAAACAAACAAATAAAGAAACATATGGATTACCACCCAAAGGTAAAAGTGTGGAAGTGACACAGCCTCTATTGTGTGGTTGCCATGCTGATATGTAAATTTATTCAAAGGGATTTTAAATTAACTTTTGGTATACTTATGTCTTAAGTGGAAGTTTTCTAATGAAGCATACAACACTCATCATATCATGGATGCAAAGCAAGAAAGTTACAGGTTTAAAAAGGGTAAAAAGCTATTTTTATATGGGCCATTTACACCATTTTGACAACATGCATTAGTGTTGATTATGTTGTGCATTACCACTCATTGCATTAAGTCCGCCCATTCATTTTCATTGGTTGTCCAAATCACCACAACTGAACGCAAGGTAGCGTGGTACTGTGTGTTATACTGCAAGGAGCAGTGAAAGAGGAGGACATGTTTGAAAAAAATGGGTTCTCCAGAGATAGTGGAGGAAAAGGCCTAGCCACCCAGAGAAAAAAAAGTGGGTTGTTGGCAAGAATACAGGTGAAAATGAAAGGGATTATGACAAATACATACCTGCAAATGAACATACAAGAGAAATATACAAGGCAAAAATATAAGGCAAAAACAAAGGCACTGAAATACATGCTGGTAGCATATTTATAACAGCATAACCTGCATCCCTCATGGCGTACAGACACAGACTTCTTTTTTCCTATGTGCACTTTAGCGTATCATACTAAAGCACAGACAAATAACCCCACTCCCCTGCTTGGTACAACAGTTTTCAGTTGAGAGGGAACAGTTGGTAACTGCATGATAAAAAATACCACAGTGAAATGACTTAGACAGTCTGAAGTGAAATATCAACAACTGAGCTGGGCAATCTACATGCTGGTATATATTCTACAGTATGGTGAATTCCAAATACCTGGAAAGATTGGATTGCAATTCTAATCAATTCATAAAACCTGCAGCTTCATTAATCCATGAACAAATCTTGATTTCCTGTAGAGTTCCTTCTACTAGTCTTGATAATAAAAGAGCTCCCTGTGGTTACTAATCTGATCTAGATCCTGTGGGATGAGATATGGGTTTTGTTTAATGTGATCCAAGAGCTTTCAAGTAGAATATCTGCACTAGATGTTTTTCTACATAAAGGTGTGCTACTCTTCCCAGTTGTTACACCTGCAGAGCTATACGTATTTGTTTCTAAAATATTTTCCATTAACTACAGGATAATAAAACCTTTTGGGACATGTGAAAAAATCAATTTTTTAGGGTTTGGACCTACAGTATGGATTAATATTGTAACCTTTCAGAAAGAATTTTAGGCTATGTACACACATGCAGTAATTGTTATTGGAAAGTATCTTTCACGATCCTTTCCAACTACTAACAACTGCACGATGCATGAAGAGTGCTGTACATACAGCACCATTCTGTTCTATGGAGGGGGGAGGGGGAGAATGACAGAGTGGCAGCCCGCTGCGCTCTCTCCCCCTTCAATTCCATTAACATTGTTCGTCGTCCATGGTCCATGGATCCGCAAGGACGATCGTTTGGACGATGGATGACGAGCGCTGTACACACCCCAGATTATTATTATTATTATTATTATTATTAATAAACAGGATTTATATAGTGCCAACATATTACGCAGCGATGTACATTAAATAGGTATTGCAAATCACAGACTAATACCGACAGTGATACAGGAGGAGAGAACCCTGCCCCGAAGAGCTTACAATCTCATCTGATATTGGACGAGAACCATTGCACGTGTGTACGTAGCCTTAGCCATGACCTGCTACCATTAACATCTGACCCTTTGAAACTTATGTTGCACACTTTAGATGCATTTTTCAGTTATAGTATATGGTCCTGCCATATTATACCTTGGACCTATTATTAGACTATGCCCACTATGCTGTTGGACTATTTGTTTTCTGGAATTTATTTTTAGCTTTGGTGATTCTGGGGCTGTACATTAGGCTCCATGTATTTTGTACATTGATTACAACTGGAATAAAGATGGCAGTTATAATTAAAAAAAAACACATGCCCCCTTTTTTAAAAAATACAAATAAAGCTTGGGTTTGGTACTTATCAACTAGGGTGGTGCTTTAAGGTATATGAGATAAAAGTGTCCTAATGATCAAAGAGAAAAAAAGGTCTGTCCAATAAAGGTATTTCGGTTTTCTGGAGATGATAAAAAGTCAAAGCCTAATGCCGAGCAAAAGTCACAAATGAATGCAGCTACGCATTCATTAATAAATCATTAAATGTAGTGTAAATAGTAGTATTGTAGTGTAAATATCAGATTTTGTTCTTACTCACTATTAAACATATTTAATATATAGTATGGAGATTGAACCAGTAATTGCAGAAACACACAGGGATGGCTAAGAACATCCACAACTAATAAGTAAATAGGAATGAAGATGAGCACCACGTCAGTGCTCCAGGCATAAGAAGCCTGATGCTCACTTTTGGGAATGTATCACTTTTTTGTATTGGCTGGTCCTTTAATTTACTAGGAAATTTTGAAATTTAGATAAGACTATTTTGTGTTATGTGTCAAAGAATCTATTTTGAAACGATCATTATGCATCACAGCTCCTAACCAGATTTAAAAGTTGCTCTTAAAAGTACTGATTAAGGTGCATGCTTCGGGCAAGTAATGGTTTTACTACAAAGTAAGTAAGTGAGTTGCCTATATCCAGATCAGCAACTTCGGTACCACTACAGGTAGTGAAGCTGTTTCTACATATGCTGGCTTTCTTTTAGGATCATTTCCCACATTGCTGCTTTATTGCTTGAATAGACTTCTAATGCACCATAACAGACAAAAAAGGAACACAATGCCCCACAATACTGTTTATTGTGGTCCAATGCAATTCCAGTGAGTTTCCTTAGCTATTGGCACTGCTGAAAATAAATTGCACTGCTGTTTGTATGGTACATTGTGGTAACACATGTTACCATAACGCAGTTGTGAATGGGCCCTTCATTATTATTACACAGTATTTATATAGCACAGACATATTACACAGCGCTTTACAAAGTCCATACTCATGCCACTAACTGTCCCTCAGAGGGGCTCACAATCTAATGTCCCTACCATAGTCATATGTCTTTAATACAGTCTAAGGTCAATTTTGGGGGCAAGCCAATTACCCTAACTGCATTTTTTTTTGGAATGTAGGAGGAAACCGGCGTACTTGCTGGAAACAAACACAAACAAGGGGAGAACTCCATGCAGATAGTGTCCAGGCAGAGATTCAAATCTGGAACCTAGTGCTGCAAAGGCCAGCATGCGAACCACTGAACCATGCTGATAATACTGCTCCTGTGTTCAGCAAAGTCTTAAAACACTGCTTGTAGGGCTTCAACTAAAGAGATTTACCTGGAATATATGCCAATAAACTTTATAAACATTTTCTGTTTCTAGAGATGTACACCACATTAGAGATGCAGTAATTCTACCCAAAAGAATTTTAGTTTGTATCGTAATACATATAGAAAATTCTTCTGAAATAGCTTGTTGTATGAAATCAGATTATGCAACAGACAACATTACAATTCTTTAGGCATTCGTCATTTATGTATTTATAGATAGTTTGGATTGCTTCATAGTAATCTGTTTGGATGACAGCCTTGCATTCATTGCCTCTCTGGAACTGCATAATTTCAGGCCTGTTTTATGTGTTTGAAATGACTGAAACTTTTTCTGGGAAATATCCAGCCCAAATGAATTGGGACTTTTTTTATTCTTAAGGGTCCCCAAAAAGAAATTTTACAATTTCTTTTACATGCCAGGTGAAAAATTCACCCAAAAGTTTCTTTTTTTGGGATTTCTGTTGGCTTGTGTTTCTGCTGTGACCATTATGTAGGGGCTCCATCCTCCTTTATACTATAGAAAACTCAATAATTAGATGCTAAAACATAAAAAACAGAGACGAACAGTCAAATGTTCTAGAATTCACTGAGCCATACCCTATTTCTGTCATTGATAGGCTCTGAAATCCTGGAGTTTCTGTTTTCCAAACATATTCTTGAGAATGCAAAACAAATGTAAAGCCTAGATGTCACAGGTATAGACATGCATATAGACATACATTGTACAGCCTGTACATTGTACATTGAACATGCAACTAGAACAGAATGGTTCCCCAATTATCACAACTCCTATCCTGTTGTTGGACAATTAAATGTAGGGGTATTTTCATGACAATAATAGAACTAAAGAAAAAGCTTGAACACGCTTTACCATTACAAGAATAAGTATAGCAAAATGTGACTAACTACTGTTACATATACCATGACCTGGAAATTTGAGAACCTTACCAGACTTTATTGAATAGAACCTCAATGACTTAAAAGTTTATCTTATGAGACTTAAACTGCTTATACTGTGAACCAGGTATGTCCTTGTTGAATCTAAACTTCAAAAGTGAAGAATTTACATAAATGATCAGTCATTCAATGTTTTTTAAATGTCTTTTAAAATGTTTGAAAACTCAGAGGTGTGAATTCACCCTTTATTTTTGTACAAACACTTCATATTTGTTGCAAATTGGAACATTTGTTCTGAGAAAAATCAGGCCTCTCTACAGCTGTTCCCCAATGCTGATTATTGATCTGCTCTTCCAATTACTAAACAACCAACAGGTATGACCATGGTCATCCCTCTGTAATTGAGACAGTTTAGGTTTTTTGCACTTATTAAGTTTGAAAGATGTTCATTTTAATAGTGCACATACCAGTAGTGGCAGATACTTTGACTATGTTGTTTAGCTAATTCTGATCAGATAAAAACTACAAATATGGTAGACATGGTCATAAAGTGTCTTTAATCTGGATATCATCCAAGTACTAAAGTTCTAAATGTGATCTTAAAGTTTGACTCAGAATGAAATGTCTGGATCTTTAATATTTTATAATTGGGAAAGAGTTTTTATGGCCAGACCTGTTTAAAATTCAGCTACCGGGTGCTAATATAGTACATCTGAATGAGCAGATTATATGCCTGCTATAATCAGATTGTAAAATAGAAATAATAGCTCATAACAATGGAAAAGAATGAGCTTTAAGAAAAAATGACATTCTGTTATCTACTGAGAATCGGTTGATAGATGATTGTATGTCTAGACAGAAAATGTTAGATTTAAAATATGCTTCCAAGAAATATTCAGCAATTTTTTTATATAGTAGTTATTATTGATTTTTTAAATTCTTTTTAGTGGGTAGAATATAGATCCTGATATCATCAGGCTTACTGTACTCTGTTTACCCAGCTTTTTTTTAGCTGAGAATTGGGTGCTATTTATTTGAATAATCCCTGATCACAACACAGACATGTTATTTGAAATGTTAATGGGTATATTTAAGAAAAGAGTCATTCAAAAAGTCAACTAGGAATAACCATATATCTGTAATATAAACTTGTTTATTAAGAAAATTACCATTTACAGGAGGGGCCCCTTTCCACATTTATCAACAAAACAGCATCAAAATGGAAACATATAGATATGTGTATAGTAGACATCTCCTGATACCTAAATGCATCTATATTTGAACATTTAAACAAACATCTATTGATGCAGTATGACACTGAATGTTTTCCTCCAACTATATATTATTTGCATCTCTAAATCTTACAAAGATGAATAAATTATCATCCTAATTTCAATTAGGAATATCATTAATCTCAATTAGAAAATACAGTAGTTAAAAAATAATTTGTGTGCAATAAACAACTGGGTTAAGGTATGGGTGATGACACGCTGGGGGAGACAGAGCCTCCAGGGGGCGCTATGGCTTGCACAGAAGTGGTCTGAGCCTTGAGAAAGGCCAAGGAGCAGAATCTAAGCAGCAACCAGGTCTTCTCCTGAGCCTGCAGTGGTGAGGAATTTGCGCTGCTGGCTCCTGCCAGGTTGTGATCTTTGGGCACAGTGGGTAGGCTGATGTGCGGTACCAAATCACTAAGGGGGAGAAAAGTCAAGGAAGGCTGGGGTCGAGGCAGGAAGCAAGAAAGTAAGGTTAGGAACAAGCCAGAGGTCAAGAACCAGAAAAACAAGAAAATACACACCAGTGAAAGGGGGGCCACCGCGGACACACAGGAACACAGGAGAAACAGGAAGCGACAGGAGGCACAGGTGACACTGGGATCACCGCAGACACAGAGGAACAATGGAATAGCACAAGGGAACAGGTAGGGAAACACCAGACTGGATAATAGGGGTTAACACAGGAGCAGGAGAGGGAAAGCACTGAATTTATCAACAGGTGTAGAGGAAATGCTCAGCAGAGCTAGGGGACTCGGCACTAGTGGAGACATAAACGAGACATGAGTTGCCTGAAAGAAGAGTGTTGTGTCTAAGCTAACTAAATAGCCAAGGGCGATTAAGAGGCTTTTTTCTGATTGGCTGATGAGAGGGACGATACTCATTGAATCTGCAAGAGCAGATGCGCCCAGGCTCAGAACTGCCGGCATGCACAGGAGAGAGGCACCTGCGCTTTAGCAAGGAAGAGGTAACTGTGACAAGTGAATGGCTGATACAAATTGATATGTTTGCTGTTTGTTGCTGGTGATATAGAAAACACAAGACCACCCTAAATAATGTAATATTAAATGTGCATTTTGCTTTCTGAAGGCCTTATTACTTTAACATATCACTTTTTTGGGATCTGCCATGTGGGTTATAGTTAAATCACCATAGAGAATAAATGTACTTTTTTGCCCTTAGAAAATGTAATTTGATTTCCCTTCTACATCATATGTAAAAAATAAAGCAACCAAAGTAAACTGTGATGTTAATAGTTAAACACCCTGCAGTGCTTGCCTAAAAGTTGCCTAAACTACTTGACAGTAGTGCCTAATAAAAACAAAACAGTGCATATCTGATTCTTTGGAATTGGTTTAGCAACAGAACGTGGTTACAACTGGTGCCTGCTAATCATTGATTTGAAGAAATGTCAAGCCCCTGTGGTTGAGGTTGAGTGACAAGTATAATGGTATATAGTTTATGGGAGTACCCATCAAGCCACTGTGATCTGTGGCTGGTATAGATGGTTATGGTACTTAAACTGGTAGGCACTGTCAAGATCCAAATTTGCATAATTGTATAAAATGTAAATGTTACTCTTTTTTTTTATTTTATACTTTTAGTGCTATTGTTGTTGTGTGACAAAATATTAATACAATAAAGCTGTGGCCAAAATTCTTCCATACACAACAAGCTGTCGTGTGTATTATTTATGAGTAAAAATTCACCCCCCTTTCTTTTGGACTCTGCCTAGCCCAAGTCATGTTGTTACAGTTTTTTATTAAATAATTTTTGTCCTGATCAAATGAGTTTCCTTTAATCTGCACATGTCATTGAAAACATTTTCAGTGGAGTAATTTTTTATTACATAAATTGTACCAGTTTAAATACCTATTAAACTTTAGTTAACCTTAATCAGTCCTAATTGACTGCATGTTACTATTTTTTTTTATTATTACCATGGGCATTTAAACTTTTTTTGGTTTGTTCAGTTTAAATTACCAATCAACTGTAAAAAAAAAGTGTAAACAACTTTGCCATGCACTGTACCAGTACCAAAATATAGAATTAATGTAAAATTTGTTTGTAAAAAAACACAATGGGGCATATAAATAAAGCAAGCGCGGACCACTAAATGCACAGACATCAGACCGCACATGCGCGGTGAGCCGTGTGTCACGCAAAGCCTGCACCTGGGTTGGGGACCTCTCACTTTAGGAACCCCTAGCAACCTCTGAAAGATCCCTAGGGTTAGACAGAATCCTGGTTGAGAAACAGTGCTCTATTCTGATATTGACTTGATTTATTGTAACATTGTATTTACGCATTAAAGGCTAAAATCTGCTGCCCTGAAACCATAATGCTTCATAACACAAATAGAAGTTTACAAATTGGACATTTTCTTTTTTTTTAAATTGTAGCCTAATGACAGGGGAGCTAGATGAAACAAACCTATGACGTTCAATTTTAATGTTTTTTAGGTTCTGCTAAGGTACATTTTGTTTGATGGAATCTTCCATCCACAAGTGTACAGAAATATCAGAAATGAAAACTGCAACATGCAAATGATTGACACCAGCAGCACAATGTTTTTCAGAATTGTATTACATCCCTTAGATATTTCTTGTTCTGCATACCATATAAATTAGTACTGGCTCGAGAAACAACACTGCAACATTGTGATTAAGTCTATAAAACTGTATCTTACAAAAATGATGAATGAAAACCTAGCCATCTCCTACACTTGTGAAAGGAGTACAATGGGTCTATTTAATAAAGCATGGATAGAGCATTGATAATACAAAATGCATGGTAATCAAGTTACTAGACAGAATAGTCAGAATGATGAAATATGACTGCACTGCATGTTGTGTACTTCTGTTGTGTACTTCCATTTTTCTGCATTTTGGATACATTTCTATAAAATAAACATTGAATATCCACAAACAAGCCTGAAAAAAACTGTAAAATCCACAATATCTGTTGGCCACATGAAGAAATATTTAAAACTCCTAGATTGTAAGCTCTTCTGGGCAGGGCCTGTGTCACTGTCTGTATCTGTCTGTCATTTGCAACCCCTATTTAGTGTAGTGTTAAGCGCGATTTACCTCAACTTCGGTTGTGAGTAGTCAGTTGTCACCAAAACTGGTGTCATCAATAAATGTTTTCCCCCTACCTCCTGTTTTGATGACAATTGTTAGATATGTTAGATATTGTTTTATATTGTTTTATACTGACATCCAGCCACCTTCAATATGAACCCAGCTTATCTTCCACCTGCACATATACACTGTTACCCCATTTACGTTACTCATTCCAGGTTTTCTGGATCACCCATGTTCACCCATGTTGATCTATCTTCTCCAGTCTTGGAGAGCTTTAATAAATCAGGTCCATCAGATTTAAAATTCCTGCCACGCCCCAAACGGAACAATCCCATGCACCAATGTCACCGGGAACTCCCTGGTGACTCACCGAGTGCAGACGAAGCCAACCAGGGGAAGCGAGAAGACGGGGATCGCGGAGAAGGATGCCAGCGGATCAGGTAAGTCTCTATTTACTATTGTAAATTTACCGCTCAGGTGATTAATATTTGATTCCCTGATAAGATAGGTGACCAAACTTTACACATCAGCATAGCTCTTTTCTCTCTTTTACTAAATGTATCTAGCAACAGAGAAAATGAACACATTACAATATAAAATATTTCAAAAAAGTTTGAAAACTGGAAACCTGGAAATATATACTTATATACATATATTTTCTTTTTTATGTTAGGATACAAACAACCTTTATGCATTAATCCACTTTATTTTTATATTTTATTACAGCTATGTTTGTAATGCTTTGCTTAAAAGAAAAATTCTTGCAACTCATTTCAAATAACTGTCCCACCTTTACAATGTCCTGGTATTCCATGAATTTGCCCTAAAAAAATATATGCTTCTGGGTGTGAGTAGTGGACTGAAAATCAGAACTACAAATGTACTTGCCTATATTGTAGAGATTGTAAGGAAGCCATAAGAATGGTAAAGTCATTATAATAAATGTCTACCAGAGACATACTTTTATTTTTATAGGATGCACATTTATACCTAATTGGCAGGTAGTATTTTCCTTTTTAGTATGGCAACCAATTTGACTTCATGGTTATTGGCATCCAGAACACATTTTTGAATCAGGCCTTTTGGATTAAAATGTACAAATCATATGAATGTTGAAAACACATGGTGAAGTGGCATTGCTCAAAAGAACAGGCTCTCTATGCTGTAAAAATACTGCAGCAGAAGCATTGTGCAGATGCCTTTTACAGATGAATCTTAACCAGAAGCAGACTTACTTCACTTGATTATGTGGGTATCATGTCAGTTTTCCTGGTATACTCACCACCTGATATAACCATTCTGCAGCCTTTTACCAGATCTACTAATAAGTCCCTGCACAGTTTGGTTCCCATATTTTGTTGTGCAATTTCACATCCAAGCATGCTACCCTTACATTTCTCTTGGGTCTGTTTTGACGGAACAACAGCTTTTAGCACACATAATCTGCATTTAGTCCATCTCTGTACAACTAAATGTACCTTTTTGAAATGCCACACAGCAAAGAAATGAAAATAAAACAACATAAAAGAATGAAACTCTGTATTTTTATTATAATATTATTTATGATTGATAGGTATAATTTCTCCTTATTCAGATCACTAGTATTTTATTTGAAGCCAATACTTTTATACAATGCAGTGATGGGGTTGATGCTCTTTTAGGTTTTTATTATTGTATCAGTATCTGTTGCAGAGGTTTCCCCTCACTTTCTGAGCCAATGTGAAAATCTCTTAATAAGATCACAGACAGAAAAAAAAAGCTGACAATCATTATTATGTATTTTTTATAGGGCAGACATGTTACACAGCGCTTTGGGGAGTCCATAGTCCATATTGTACCTTGTAGACATCCACAACCCAATGTCCCTTACAAAGTCTAAGATATTTTTGTAAGGTGAGGGGGGCCTATCAGAGTATCTAATTCTTCTTTATATTATTTTAAAATAAAATTAAACACGTGGCATGATTTTCATGTGATGTATATTTTTAATATTTATTTCTGTGGGATTCTAAAAATTTCCTGCACACCAGAAATTGAAATGGAAGTAAAAATACAGTAAACCAAAAAACTCCATTACATTGTACAGAAAAATTATTCCATATTTCAGGCACTTAAGTAAGAAGTGTCTACGCCACCGGTGGTGAGAGCACAGCACACTGTTAATTTGGATACTAATGGACTTGGCTCAGTATGTTAGGACAAATAACACTATTGTCTGTCAATGGACTTCTGTTGCACTGATTACAGAAGAAGGCTGAAAAGTACATTCAGCTAAATGAGATCTGCAGGAGATACCGGAGCATTCGCTGACCGCTCTGCTGGTTGCCATGGCGATTTTATTCAGCTGAGGCAAGGACGGTACCAAATCCCAGGGGTGCGGAGGAGCACAAATTATTCACAACTAGGTAAAATAAAGCTTAAAACCTTAACACCGAATGTTTAATAGATGTGGGAAAATTAGTTTGTAAGTAATCGTAGATATTAAATGACAGTCATTGCCAAATCAAGGGATGATCAAACACCTAATGGGCACATTGAGCTTTCAGAGACCAAAGCTAATTGAGAGAGTAATGTTTAATTACTGCATCCCCCTCTACTCTGCATGCCAGGAAGTAGAGGATGACCTGGGTGATACCCAAACATATATGCCACCAACCTTTCAAGGAGATGGGAAAATAATGGCATTATTTAGTTAGTCAGCATGAAGAAAATCCTGATCTGAAATTATCCTCTAGGGCAATTGGACATTTACTGAATCAAACTTATAGGTATTAGTTATAAAATGTAATACCTAGTTATGTTCTGTGCATTTAGAAATTCATCCAGAAAAGGAAGATGAAGGCGAATTCAAAGGCTTGTGTAGGGTTTTGGGGGTGAAGTTATTTGAAGATTTATATACAAATCTGGTGCCCTGCAGGGCCGTTTACCTCTCCTGGGTGCACAGTAGCAGGTTGCTTGGTGTCAGAGTACAGCCATCGGTGCAGTTTCACAACGCAGGTATAAACTGTGATGAATCCCCACGCCATTCTGACAAATCAAAGAAAGGCTGATGGGGAACAAAAGATCGTTTCCAGCTATGAAATTTGCACGGTTGCATGCAGTCCAGGTGAATCCCAAAGCAGGGATGAATTTACAGTAGGCCTGTGTCTATTGACAGCAGGACTTTTCTTTCTAAAGTTATCACAAATTAATTTTCCATGGAAATCCAATGTTTTGCTGTACATCCAACCATGTTGGCAGGTTAACACTTGGCCACCATCTTCTATCTTATTGCCACCATCATCTACTTATGGTTTGAGAGGAAGCCACCTTTATATACACAGTTTACTTTGCTACAGAATGCAGACAATCCTGGTACAATGGTCATACAAACTATATATAATGTATAAAAAAAGAATCATTAGATCAAAGCCGTAGAAGGTTGGGTTGGCATGACAGCAGATCTTCACAAAGGGCTGTTAGAACCTCATTACAGACTGGATATCGATCAAATGGATACAATAGTGGGTGTCCATGTTTGTTTCTAAGTGATATTGGATTATTGCATTGTTAAAGCTATAAAATTGCATTATTTGTGTGCAGTAAGCTTCCAGAATATTAAAGAGTTAAATATTTCTAATGAGTGGACAGAAAAAAAGTGCACGGAAAAGAACTGGAGCAAAATATTGTATTATAAAATGTAGTCAAGGTAAGAAAAAGCCTTTGCTAGTAAAAATGTACATTGAACTAAGGTCACATTCTAACGCAGTCCTTTCCCAAAGCACACGGCTTTTTCTAAAACGAGGAGTTATTGATAGCTCTCTTTGTGTCTGACTTTGGTGGTTACCATAGCAATCCGACCTGAATCTGGTTGTCTTATTTCATATCATTGTGACACCATCATGTCTTGTGCTACATATTTCTTCTTCACACATTGCTATTTAAAACCTTTTCTCCTCACCCAGCTGTTTTTGTAATTAAACATTTTTAGAGCTTTTATTTTTAGCAATCTTTAATATATTTGTCATACTGTGATATCTTGTATTGAGATTTAGTGACGTACATCAATATTTCATCATTTTTTAGGCTGAAATCCTTTTGCCTACCTTACTTCAGTCTGTCACCTGCCACAAATTAAAGAATTTTTAGGATTTTAGAACAATAAATATTCAGTACATACATTAAAATATATCTACAGATGAAATACAAAACTCAGCAATATGGAAGCTTTTTGATTAAAGGATAAATGCATGTATAGTCCCAGGGGTTTAAATGCAGTGATTTTGAAGAAGAAACAGAACACACAATGATCATCTCAGATGAGTGGGGGCAGGCCAGTATATGCAAAGACAGAAATGTTGAAGTAACAGGATCGTCACACACCGATTGATGAACAGTATTTATACAGCACCAACATATTACTCGGCACTGTACATTAAATAGGTGTTAAGAATGACAGACAGATACAGACAGTAACACAGGATCAGGAGTGGACCCCGGCCAGAAGAGCTTACAATCTAAGAGGTGGGGAAAGCAGCACACACTAGAAAGGAATATACAAGTATATATATATATATATATATATATATATATATATATATATATATATATATATATATATATATGAACATTATATTAACATGGCATAACAGCAATCAGTTTTTTTTTCTGGAATATCAGTTTGTCTAGTAAGTGATTGTAAATCAGTTGCGTTGGTACAAATGAAATCAACAACTGATGGACAGGAAGAGCAACAGCAAGCCAACCCCCAATGAGGGATTGGTTTTACCACAGGCCATTTATTTGTCCTCATTTTTCCTGATTGTCATCAGTCTTGCATTTTGCTAACGCTCTTGTCACTACTGCTACTGTACAGTAGCATGAGGCATTATCTGCAGTCCACTTAGTGTGCACAGGTAGTTCACATTGACACATCTATAAATACATGCAGTTGCAAGGAATCTCAAGAGCATGGAGAACATGGAGCCAGGAGATGGGCAGTATTGGACAGGACTGTAGGAGGGCAACAACCTAGCAGCAGGAGTGTTATCTGTGTCCTTGTGCAGTACAACATAACATCCAGGGGGCTATTCATGTGAATGTTTTTGACCAAACCGTCAGAAATAGACTCCATGAGAGTGGCACGTAGGTCTAATGTCCTGTAACATGTTTTGGGACATGTGCTCGCAGCCCAGCAATGTTCAGCTTATTTGGTATCTGCCCTGTTCTCTTTACAGATAAAAGGAGGTTCACATTGGGAAAAGAGGACAGATGCGAAAAAGCTTTGAGATGCAGTGGTGAATGTTATCCTGCCTACAACATCACCTGGATTAACAGTTCCTGGATAATAAAGATATGCATGGCATCGACTGGCCCCCACTTTCTCCAGACCTGAATCTGATAGAGTCCTTCTGGGATATATATGAACCTGTGAATTTGAGAGACGCGAGTGAGGGAATGAAAGTCTAACAAGATTATCACTTCAACCCAATTTCAGAGGGGCAGGCAGTGGGACACGTGAATGTTTTTGGGTGTCACCATGTTACAAGAACACTGCAATATGAAGTCACATTGGCATAGAGTTGGCATAATACCATCCATAATCAGAACCCAAAGCACTTCCATTTAAACAACAGGCAAGGTCACGTTGGGACCCTGGTCACGTGCCCAAATCTCAAGTGCCCAAATTATAAGTGCAATGGGAATTAATCCAGGGATTTCCATCATAATAATAATAATAATAATAATAATAATACCATGGCATTGCTATTCTAGACTATACCAGCTGACATTTAGTAAGATGCTGCCATGTTACAAGAAAGCTTTTATAATAGTAGGGCACTGCCCATGTCAACAGAGAACTAATATATTAGTAGGGTACCAATATTTTTAATGATAATACCATTTCACATGTACTAAGTGAAGTGACATTATTTACAGAGCTGTAATAAAGCTTAACATCCATCACCGACATGGTAATATTTTTACTTTCTCAAGGAATTCATAGCAGCCTGAATTTAAAATAATCAGTGTATGTACTCTTGTATTCAAATCTTGTCCCTGGCAGCTCTGCCAGTTACCTTGTTTTACATGATTTAGGGCCACTACATCATATTTTTAGATATAAGCGTACCTTTGGATTACTACCATTTAGGCACTGGCTGGGGGTTTACAGGGAAAAAGGATAAGATAAAGAATATATTGTTCACCAACGCTAGAAGTTTAGCAAACATGATAGGGGAGTTAGAAGCATTAATGAGTGAGGAGGATTTTGACTTAGTTGGTATTGCTGAATCCTGGCATTGCTCTTCGCATGACTGGGCTCTCAATATTCCTGGGTATACTCTCTTTCGTAAAGACAGAGTCAAGCGAAAGGGTGGTGGTGTCTGTCGGTATGTGATCTAAAAGTGAATGTAAAAGAAGAAATTGCAGATGGAACAAGCGATGTGGTTGAGGCATTATGGGTGGAGTTGAATGTGGGGTTGAATAACACACAATTAATTATTGAAGTCTGCTATAAGCCCCCCAGTGCTAAGGAAGAAAGTGAAAATCAACTACTAGCACAGATAGAAAAAGCAGCAAAAAGTGGAAGTGTTCTAATCATGGGAGATTTTAACTACCCTGACACTGACTGATATAATGGTACTACAGGAAGAGCAAAAGGGAGGAAATTTGTGAATTTATTACAACATTATTTTATGGTACAGTTTATAGATGCCCCAACTAGAAATAATACTCTGTTGGACCTAGTTCTTTCTAACAATACAGAGCTTATAACAAATGTGCAAATAAAAGGGAATCTGGGTAGCAGTGACCATAAAATTATTTTATTTAATGTAAGCTGTAAACAGGAAGCAAAAACTGGAAAGATAAAAACATTTAATTTTAAGAGAGCAAATTTTCCATTAGTAAGGGCAGCTCTCTGTGACTTGGACTGGGAGACAATATTGTCCTCAAAGAACACAAAACAGAAATGTATTATTATTACACAGTATTTACACAGTATGGGAATGTTTCAAATCTGTTCTACAAAAGCACACTGAAAAATTTATTCCAATGGGTAATAAGTTTAATAGGCTAAAATTAAAACATGTGGCTCACAGCTGATGTTAAAAAAGCCATAAATAGCAAGAAAATGGCATTCCAAAAATATAAAAATGAAGGATCACCTTCATCATTTAAAACCTATAAAGAATATAACAAAAGGTGTAAAAAGGAGATAAAATATGCAAAACTTCAAAATAAAAGACAGATTGCACAGGAAAGTAAGGCAAACCCCCAAAATGTTGTCAAATATAATATTAGCAAAAAGATCAAATCTGAGCATGTAGGCCCCTTAAAGGATGTCGCTGGGTTGGTAACTGGCGATAAAGACAAGGCAGATTTACTAAACTTTTTTTTTTTAGCTTTGTGTACACAAAGGAAAATGGCAGAGCTCAAGACCAAATTCATAAAAGCAATGTTACTGCCTTAAATGAGTCACAATGGCTCAGAATTGATATGAAAGAGAAATGGCTGGGAAAAATTAAAGTTGACAAAGCACCAGGACCTGATGGATTACATCCACGTGTCCTCAAAGAGCTGAGCTCGGTTATTTTAAAGCCATTATTTCTAATTTTTATAGACTCTTTAGTCTTTGGCAAGGTACCGATAGATTGGCGTAAGGCCAATGTTGTTCCTATCTTCAAAAAGGGAGCAAAGTCATTAAAAGGTAACTACAGACCCGTTAGTTTAACGTCCATAGTTGGAAAGGTCTTGGAGAGTTTGATAAAGAACCACATAGAGGAGTTTCTGCTACCATGTTTCCCCGATTTTAAAACATCCCCATTAAGTAAGCCACCCCCGATTTTTGAAAAAAAAATTAAAATAAGACACTTACCTGTTAATAAGACATCTGATCCTGCGTGTGTGTCCTTTATGCTGGCTGCAGCGTGTGTGTTCTTGATGCTGGCTGCAGCGTGTGTGTCCTCCAGAGTGCCTCCTCCTCCTTCAGAGCCAAACTGAAAGTAAAAAGCCTGCACACGTGCCCCCGCGATTCTGAACAAGGAAGCAAGCTGCTGATCCCTGCCCTAACGGAGATCCCTGCACAGAATTACTGGTAAGTGATCAGAAGGGGATAATCAATGGCATAGAGTGATCAGAAGGGGATAATCAATGGCATAGAGTGATCAGAAGGGGATAATCAATGGCATAGAGTGATCAGAAGGGGAATTTGAACGGCACATGAGTAATCAGAAGGGGAATACGGTATGAATGGCACATGAGTGATCAGAAGGGGAATACTGTATGAATGGCACATGAGTGATCAGAACAAGAAATTGGATGCACAGTTTGTCTGGCTATGCTGGTTTGTGATGACAACTACCGTTATTACCATATACCGTTATTGTACCATATACAGGTAATAAAGCTTCTTTTTTTTCAACATTAAATGTGTACTGTAGTCTTCTTCATGGAAAAATAAGACATCCCCTGAAAATAAGACCTAGGGCATATTTTGGCATTTCAAAAAATATAAGAGAGTGCCTTATAATCGGGGAAACAGGGTAGAAAATAATATTATGAGGGATAGTCAGCATGGCTTTAAGAAAGACAGAAGTTTTCAAACAAAATTACTCTCTTTTTATGAGGAAGTAAATAAACAGGTAGACAGTGGAATTGCAGTTTAATAAAGTGTACTTGGACTTTGCTAAAGCATTTGACACTGTACCCCACAGACGGTTAATATGCAAGTTAGGGTCGATAGGTTTAGAAAAGTCAATCTGTAAATGGATAGAGAACTGGCTTAAAGATCGCATCCAGAGAGTTGTAATTTATGATTCATACTCTGTTTAACATTTTTATAAATGATATTTAGTTTGGGATTAAAAGTACCATTTCTGTGTTTGCAGATGACACCAAACTATGTAATGGAATTATGTCCATACAGGATGTCTATATTCTACAAGTAGACCTGGATGTACTGTTTGATTGGGCAGCCAAGTGACAAATGACATTTAATATAGATAAATGTAAAACTATACACTTGGGCACTAACAACATGCATGCTTCATACTGTCTAGGGGGAACACATTTGGGGGAGTCAGAAATGGAAAAGGATCTGGGGGTTCTGGTAGATCATAGACTTAATAACAGCATGCAATGCCAAGCTGCAATATCTAAAGCTAGCAAAGTACTTCCTTGTTTTAAAAGAGGAATAGACTGCAGAGATGGAGACATAATCCTGCCCCTGTACAAAACATTGGTCAGACCACATCTGGAAAATGCAGTCCAGTTTTGGGCACCAGTTCACAAAAAAGACATTGTGGAATTGGAGAGAGTGCAGAGAAGGGCAACTAAACTAATAAAAGGAATGGAGGAGCTCAGCTATGAGGAGAGATTAGCTAAACTGAATCTATTCTTCCTCGAGAAGAGATGTTTAAGGGGGAGATTTGATCACCCTGTAAAAATATATAAACCGTCTATATAGAGAACTCTCTTCCCCATTATTCACTTTGAGATCATTACAAAGAACAAGAGGGCACTCTTTGCGTCTGGAGGAAAAAAAGTTTAAGCTTCAGATAAGGAAGGGATTCTTCACTGTAAGGTCTGTGAAAATGTGGAATCGGCTCCCTCAGGAAGTAGTTTCAGCACCTACTATAGATTGCTTTAAGAAAAAGCTGTATGCTTTTCTAGAACCACAGAATATAACTGGGTATTAAGGCTTTAAAGTGAAAATAACAGTGACTGTTGATCCAGGGAACATCTGATTGCCTCATGGAATCAGGAAGGAATTTTTTTCCCCTGTTGAAGCAAATTGTACCAGGGTTTTATTTGCCTTCCTGTGGACCAACTGTGTCTAATAGGGTTTTATGTCTGGGATATGTTTATTTGCCTAGTGGTTGAACTTGATGGACTTGTGTCTTTTTTCATCCTAACCTACTATGTAACTATATTGTACACTGGTTTATTGTGCTGTTGCCTTGACCATGCTCCACCATACCAATAGAATAATGGTACTCAACTAAACAGCAATGTAATATGTCTCTTTCCATAGGTGGCTATTGCTAAAAGACCTTCAGGATCTCTCACAGTTTTAGTAGTGTTGGATACTGCTGTCCTCCATTGCACGTGGCATTAACCACAGCATGGAACTAGGCACCTGGAATACTAGTAAGTGTGATATTTTAGAAAGATCATATAATGGCTATGTGAGCTGCAGGGCTTGTATTAGTGGATGGCTAGTTGTGCTGCAAAGCTCATACACTAACCCACTAAAAGGAGGAGACAGGACTGTGCCGTGTGGCAGAGCAGTAAACCTTGGAAATGGATATACTGGAATGCAAATCCTTTGCCAGGCAAAACAGTTCCAAAAAGGTATTGCAACTTTGTATTTAACTATTTGTCTGGAGTTAGCTGGTATCCAAACATTAGTCCCTAAAACTTGACTTCTGTGAAAAAATATTTACTCCATGATTATGCAAACCAATTATCAACTGTAACTTTGGATGTCACCTACACCCTCCTAAATAGAAATACTATTCCCATCCTTTTACAATCACTAAAAACGATACCCTGAACAATATTATATCAAACTAACCATGTTTTCATTTCTCTTGTAATGTTTTCTTCTTAATGACCTGATAACTTAAGAATTAAAGCAGAAAAAAACATTATCTTCTCAGGTGATATCAGTCACAGATGCCATATAAGTTCATTCCACACTCCTCCAATCAGTGCAGTTTCATAAACTGCAAGATTGCACCAAGCTCATTGTATAATCGGATTTTTCTAGATATGTTCTGCACAAGTTAAATAATAAATGCCCCTGGTTGACATCTATTTATTACAAATATTTGGTTTAAATTTTAAGGTGTTTAAAGCAGTTCTGTTAGTACTAACTGCTAAAATGCAACCTGCCTGGTTGCCAAACTGATTCAAGGGATTCTGAGTCAAAGATTCACATAAAATTATTATTTTTTTTTATTAATGGCAGCTTTGTAGTTCCCCTTTTGTTAATTGGCATTGAGACACAGGCTATATATATATTTTGTAAATCCCATAGCATGACACTGTATGGCAAGCAAACATTAAATGATGGAATTAAATAATTCATTTAAAGAATGAACACTGACACAATGCAGGTGTAAATGTCCTCTCCAACCCTTAATGGCCTGCGAACAGACGTCACCTGATATGTATAAGGCAGCCAGAAACTGGGGGGCAATCACACTAAAATACACAAAAGAGTAGCATTCTTTAAAAGTATGGTAATTTAGTGTTATTAAAAAGCAGTCATGGGAAACACCAAAGCAACCATTGCTAATACGCAATTCTAAAATTCTAGTTGCCTCGCTGGCAAGTAGATCATTTTGCTTTAAAGCTTCAAATCACTGATTTAGAACACAGATATCTATTTTTGCCAACTTCTGTGATTTTCACACTTATTGTGGGTCAAAGAGAATTGTTTATATAAATTTGGATCAAATAAAACTTTAACTGTTATGAGGTTAGTTAATATTGGTATTTGTTTACTAGATCCCAAATCCACTCCTGAAGAAGCAATTTTTAAATATTCGAAATGCGCCAAGTCAAAGATTGTTTTGAGATCACCTACTTCTGCTATTGGAAGTTGTTTTACAATTAATTATGGTTTTTAATATGAACAGTCACATTTGTTTTATATATTTATGTCAAATTTTATTGCCTTAAAAGGCCCTCAATACACTGTTTTAGGTTTTCTGTGTTGCATTTTGGATATGATAATTGAGATGTGGCAGTTGTTCTAGCTATTTGAGAAATAATTGGCATTTGATATTCTGGGTCAAAGACTTAGTAGTAAAAAGGTCTACCTTAAGGATACCCAAAAATCCCTTTTTCATTCATTTTATATGACTCCCTACCACACCATAGACCAGTCCTCTTTTGGGAGTGTCTAATTATAGCCAGTTCTGGTCCATCTTCACTGTCCCTAGTCTGCATACATAGTCTTTAATAGAGCAAAGAGGTATAATATAGAGTGTGATGGTGATGTTGACATCTCAGCCAAGATGGCATTAGCCAGCAGCATTCTCAGGCTTTGAAATATCTTTACAATGGAGGCTTTTACATGCAAATTACATGCATTAAATATTTGCAGGGAATCAGGACACCAACCAACCGAGCTGTATTTATAAGCTCCATGTTATATGTAGTAATATGTATATATAAATTGTGTTGCCTTTAATCTTTTTTTATACTATAAAACTCAGCAAAGGCCCCATGTCACCATGGATGGGGCTGTTTGGCCTTAAACTCCAGCAACTCTGAAATTATGTACTTGAAGAATTGTATCTGTATTAAGGTCAGCAGTCTGCTCTGATAAATGTATTAGTGTTTTTTTTTTTTTTTTGCATCAATTGTAGCAGGATTTCTATGCTTGTGAAAATGCCCCTCTTACTAATTCTATACTCTATTGCTTTATTTCTTTATTTTTCAAAAACAGATACCCAACTGCAGTGAATGCATTTAGTTGGGTGTTAAGTGATCAGCTGTGATATTAGATTTTAGTCCTTCAAGAGCCATAGAGAGATGTAGAAAACACACAGGGATTGTCTATGAAACTTTTAATAGTAAAATAGAATGTTTACTCCTAGGAGCAAAGATTAATGACCATACCAAGTAGAATGTTAAAGCTGAAGTGTATACTTGCTGATTGGATAGTTGTGGGTGCAGTGTCCATCACTCTCCCATCCTTGTGTACATAGGGTTGGTGGGTAAAGTTAAAAAAAAGCTGCTTTTATTTTTGGGCGCACCTATCTCTTTTTTTCCAATATGCAATTAGAAGCCTGATTTATTAAAGCTCTCCAAGACTGGAGAAGATATACTTTTATCAGTTAAGCTGTGTGATCCAGCAAATCTGGAATGGATCTGGTCCAGGATTGAAAACATTTGCCAACAAATAGCAAATAACTTTTAAGAAATCCATTCCAGGTTTGCTGGATAACCCAGCTTTACTGATCTCCTCTCGAGCCTTGGGGAGCTGAAATAAACAGGCCCATTGTCACAACTCCTCTATCAATTTTTAAATCATCTGCATTTGTCTTATTTTCATGCTGCAATTGCTGTAATATGACATTTAATATAACCATTGCATAATGCTAAAGAGTTATTTTTCTGTGCACACTGTACTCTAGAAATCATAGCTTAACTCAGCTCTTTGATCCATTTTCTAGAATGAAGACTTATGCTTACGTCACTGTTTAATCAGTTTGGAATAACCTGTGACACTGCCAGGTCAGCAGGGAGAGTGTAGGGATGTGGAGGGGGGAAGAGCGAGATTCCAGCACAGATTACTGCTCTTGTGAGAGGTTTTCTGTACACATGAATGCTCCATGTGATACCAAATGGCAGCCATGTGACATTCTTACTCAATAACACTTGTACAACCAAAGAGATGATTATTATCAAACTGTAGCAACAATCTACTCCTAAATTCTGTTTATTTATACCTTAAACGTAGACTAATTGTGTTTTATGGCATATCATATATATTAGGAATGTAAATAATGTAAAGCACTTTATTTACAGATCTTAAGCTTATTTCTTATTAGATAAGAAATTTGGTTGTTTTTGCAAGAAACATAGGGATCACACATTTAGGCCTAGCTTGATTAATTCAATTTATTTTTTGCCACAAAAACATCCGTCATAGACTTTGGGGATAGCACAGAGCCCTTTGAGGCTGTTCAATAGTTAATGTATTTGTCTTTGATGAGGTTTAGACTAAAGCCCCTTTCACACTTGTAGTGGAAAGTTGCATAGTTAGACGCTCCCAGACAAACAGCTACTGCTGCTATGCTCCGAGGAGCAGGAAAACGACAGGTTTGTATTCATTGCCCATGCAGTTGTGGTGCCCTTCTTCCTTCAGAGGAGAAAAAGCATATACTTGAACAGAAGTGACATGTCGCTTTCAGGAACTGTTCCACAGTCCACTGCAGCTACAAACACATGCAGAAAATAGTTCTCAATTGCAGTAAGTCTGAGGCAGAATGCTGTGGTTATTTGCAAACCTGAAATGACCCTTAACCTCCCTGGCCGTTAATTTTCAGTGCCAAAAGATGTAACCCCGAGCCACACAGTTTTAAAATTCTTCCTGGTTCCCATGTTCCTCTCCGCTTGAGGCGGCACGCCTTGTCGTGCGAAGATGCTAGCCGCGTAAATTATGCCCAAGGTAACCCCCCCCGCCTTGTGAACGTTAAGGACGTGAGGGGAAGCAGATGCCGGCTGGGCATCTGCTCGCGAGCATTAGGCTGGAGGGCGGACCATTGGGCTGGTAGGCGGGTCCAGGACAGAAATTTAAAATAATTAGTATTTTTAATGTACTGCTTTTACATTTAAAAATACTAATTATTCAGACCACCAGGTAGGTTAAAGCAGAACTAAAATTTCTCTTTAATAGTATGCGAGATAGGGCTTTATTGCAGAAAGAGACAGGCAATGTCCCTTGTTCAATATGCATTCATACCTGTCTGATTGCTCTCCTTATCTGTCAAAAATTATTGCCAAGGTAGGTGGGACATCCTGGCTTCCCCTGAGGTTGCTGGGACTGAATAAACTCCTGCACATCATCCCAGCCAAGAAAGATGGCTGAAGATTGGAACAGGGAAGAGAATGGCGTTGCCACAAGGGAATGGGGTCAGGTGAGTATATATAGGGTTAAGTTCAGCATTACGATCCATACAGATGCTAGAAATTTTTCTCTAGAAACAGTCATTCATGACTGTTCACACATTCACAGCAATGTTTAGCATTCGACCATGTTATCTAAGTAATCACCAACCGCTAAAAAGGGGTTATTACAGTCCTTGCAGTGAGGTGCCTTCAGTGCGTTACCCCCCCACCCCACCCCCGGTCGGTCTCAATAAAATGGAACAGGCTTCTTGGCAAGATTTAAAGTTTAAAATTCAGTTTGTATGAAATGTGTTCCATGTTTGACTAAATAAATTTAGATTTAGATTTAGAAATCTATGCACTACATCTCACTGTACCTGTGACAGCAAGAACCCAACATAATTGTTAAAGCTCTTTGCTGTGGGTTCCTTAATTACTTTACAATAACCATCTAATGTCAATGCAAAGCTTTCTACTAAAAATCTCAGTATTTATATGTAAGTTTGTTTCTGTTGCTGGTCTTCAAAATGTAATTTTCTTTCCAGCAATTTAGGACAGACAGTCATCAGAGTAAATCCTGACCTCTGTGGTGTCAGCTGTGGTCACTTACACTGCATGTGATCTCTAAGCTGAGGAACATGCCACAACAAAGCTCCATTCTGTTAAACTCTGCTGAACTTATCAGCATAATTGTGCTCTCTTAAAGGGAACAGCTTTGTTGTTAAAAAGATTTCAGATTATCTTCACGTCTGTGAAATCACTTATCCTGCCAGCAAGAAGCAGTAGGGTGCATTTATCAATGCCAGTACTAAGCTGTTACTCAAAATAAGCAATTCATTCTGTAATTTGTCAATAAATGGGTATGAAAATGTGCATATGAATATAAGAAAAATTACAGGAAAAAAAGATGTTTTTTTTTAACTCAACATTAGATTTCATGAGCTGACTGATACATAAATGTTTTCATAATTTTCCAATAAAGACTAAGTCTACACTGCCTTTAACTTTAAATGCTTATAAATGCCCACACATCTTATGAGTTTCTAAGCATTTGGGCGTTTTAAACCAACGTATGTGTCAGAGAAAAGATATTATAGGAAGAAATGCCAAAAAAGCCCCAAAATGCCCCAAAACACCTGTAAGCGCTCAGTTCATTTCACTGGAGACATTTACAAACTTTATGAAGATGTAAACGTGTTGTCACACATTTTCAAGCATTTATGGGGAGCTTTGGGGGCACATTGGGCATTTATGGGTGTTTAAACACTTTCCAAATGTTGCAGGAAAGTTATTTTATTTACAGTACTTCAAGAAAACATTTTGATGTGGACTGTCCCATTGAAATGAATAGAAATTTCAACATGGGAATTTAAATGCTGGGGAGGCCTGTGTCTGAATATAAAATTCTTAAATTTGATTACTTATGAAATATTTCCAATACATATATTCATACATGTATTCATATTGTAGTATTATTATGATTATTGTTATTATTATTATATTTGTGAAATGATGAAAAAAGCTTTTATGAAAGAAACAGAATTCGAAATAACATAATTATTGTGTAATAGTTATGCAAATCTTACACTTAATTGGTTCCAACAATTTTGTATTGGTTAACTCAGGTAGAGGGGTTTGCATTTCCTTGCTTTCTTTTCTCTGTGCATTCTACATTTTCACACAACATATTTCTGTTGATACCTGTTGTATATCTTCTGCCAATTGTTATCAGGATCTGGACTTTGCCCTACAACAGTCTGCTCTGATCCTTGACCATTTTCTATGTTCTTAAGCTGCGTACACACCTGCAATTTTTCTCGTTGGAAAGGATCTTTCACGATCCTTTCCAACGAGAAAAGACTGCACGATGCATGAACGATGCTGTACATACAGCACCGTTCATGCTCTATGGAGAGGGGAGGGGGAGAGCGACGGAGCGGCACCCTGCTGCGCGCTCTCCCCTTCCCTTTCATTAGGATCGGTCGTCGTCCATCGTCCATGGATCCGCCAGGACGGTCGTCGGACGATGGACGACGACCGACTGTACACACGGCAGATTTTCGCCCGATAATTGGCCGATACCGATTATCGGGCGAGAAAAATTTGCCGTGTGTACGCAGCTTTAGTCACTGGCCTGTGACTCCTGAGCCATAATAATGTGTTTTGTCTTGTCTTTGCCTTGCCTTTGTTTTATCAGTTTTCCTCGGTTTCTATTTATAACTTGTTTCTATTCTTTCCTGTTGGGCTCTTTGTTCTTCTGTTGATCTCATCCTCTTTACTGTCCTGATTTGCTCCATGCTGTGCTTGCTTCTGTACACCCTCTCTTTTCTAGTATTGTCTTGATTTCTCTTTTAGACCTCAACGTTCCTTGCTTAACTCTGTCTTTACCTAGTTTCATCTTGTATTATACCATAGCCCCTGCAATACCTGTTTTTCAATCTCAATTTCAATGTCTGCCTGGCTTAGTTTTCTTACCATAAGGGCTAAAGTCTCCAGGTTTAATTTACACATCTCCTCTTTAAAGAACCCTGGCAAACTCCAGACATTCCAAGGTCTTTTGCCCTTGTGGTGAACTGTTGTCTACAGCTCCTCACAAAAACTCTTGTGGCCTATTCCTCCAGTTTCTGTGTTGTAATTGTCTAGTCTTGGATTGCTCACATGGTTTTGCTCTCGACTGAATTTCTTTTCTGTCTTTTGACCCTAGACAGTTTATAAAGTAGCCTGCTGGATTCCTATTATGATGTGCCCGCCGACTAAAATTTGCAATTATTAGTGGATGCAGTATAATACTATATATTATTAAATTGTGTGTGTGCTATATACTGATCTTATTATGGCAACAATTTAGTTTTTAGATTTGTAGCACATACTAGATAATACACTGGTGATGTGTGTATTAGTGATGTAGTGATGTGTGTATTAGTGATGTAGGAAATTAATTGTTAGAAACAATTAATCGTTAGCAAGACTAAAGCTGGGTACACACGTGCAATAATTGTCATTGGAAAGGATCTTTCACGATCCTTTCTAACGACTAAGGACTCCACGATGCATGAACGAGTACTGTACATACAGCACCATTCTGCTCTATGTAGAGGGGAGGGGGAGAACGACGGAGCGGCACCGTGCTGCAAGCTCTCCTCCTTCTCTTCCATTGCGATCATTCGTCGTCCATTGTCCGTGGATTCACCAGGACAGTTGTTCGGACACTTGTTGGGCGCTGTACTCACACCAGATTTTTGTCCGATATCAGCCCTGATCCAATTATCGGACGAGAAGCATTGCAAGTGTGTATGTAGCCTAATACTATGAATGAGTGAACCTATGGATTAAGTGAGAAACACTGGCCCATGGGCAACCTTAGATAAATTCACACTTTAGTTTTTTGCCTCTTCAGATATCTTCATTGTTTAGTTACACTCTAGTGTAAGGATCCCAGGTAGAGATTGACATTGATGCTAGCTCTGGGGTTTGGTTGATGACTATATGAAAATAACAATCTCTTGATTATTGGAATTGCTATGGTTATCTTATGGCTTCATGTCAATTAAGTCAGGGTGGTTTCATCTCTTGCTTTGTATCCCCCCAGCTAAACGTCTTGGTCCCCAGTATTATGGTGTCCCCAGCCCCTTAGTGGTCCTCCACGTGCATATATTCAGATTGCATTCCAGAGTGTGAAAAAAATTCAACATACAGCTAAAATTAGTCTTGGTATGAAAAGAGTGAGACCGGTGGAAACCCCCTGCTGTTTTACTCAAAAAGTAAATAGTTTGGTGAACATCCACTTTACACTAGCATAAAGTATAATATAAAAAAGTTGAGTACAATCTGTGTTTGTCACGTAATTTACTTGCAACAAAAATAGGACATTATTGCTGTGGGGCTTAAAGAACAACCCTTTTTTAGAGTTTTCATGCAATAATTACCAACTTCACATTCTGAATTAGAACAGAGGTGTTAATTGGTTACAGTAGTGCTGATTATTTATTTAGTACAACCACTAAGGTGCTGCCTATAAACAGTACGTGTTATTCTACCATGAATGAAAGAGATTGAAAGAGAGCTGCAAACTACATCACAAACTGAAGCGATTTGTATTCTGTGCATAAATACCTGACACAAATATAATATACATTTCATTCCCAAAGAGTTTCATGCTAAGTGTATTTCATAGCATTTTGGAAAACGGAAGAAGTGCTTGCAAAACACACAATTCAGTCTAATTGGTCTAACAACTCATTATAACTGTTTATTCTGTTTGTAGGTGCACTAGTAGAAAGAGAAAATAATGTTCTATTAGGTTTGGATCTGTAACAGGAAACAAAGCCTGTTATAGGCAATGAATAATATTGAGACTTCAGACTTTCTGCACAAAGCAGTTTGAAGCTATGTACGTTTGCTAGACAAACGTGACCTGAAAAGAATGGTCGCAATTGTCACAGTCCATTTAAGCAAAAATCTAGCATGTATACAGCTGTCCCATTACATTGTTTGGTAATCCACCCTGTCATTTCCTCTGGGGGAGGTCACAGTGGGGTACCTTCTGCTCTTCCTCCCCATTCCCCTCTCCAAAGAACTGAACAGCATTAATTTGTTTTACTGTTACTGGAAATGATTACAAAAAGTTAATTTCTAGAAATATAGATTTGTATGTAGCCTAACACAGCAGTAAACTCTGCATTACCAATTAAACGTCAGCCATGGAACTAATTTACAAACTGTAGTCTTGTGTGCCAAAAAAAAAAACATTGCACCTTACCAGCCATTTATTAAGGTAGTTGTAATAGTTTTCTTTTTCTTTCTAAACCTGAAAAAAAGGAGAAAAAAGGAGGTTCAATAGCTAGGGATGCTTTAAGTTTGGTAAAGGACTTTTCGGTTGCAAAACCTGTTATTTTCTAAAATATCAAGTACATCTTCCTTCCATAATGGCAACCTGGAGGCATTTTATTGGCTGTTTATGTACAAAATGCCTTAAGAAATGTAATTTTCTACTTTGCTGATTGGCTTGCTGACTTTCAGTAGACAAACGCTGACATATAAGTCAAATTTTAGGCAAAAGGAGTTTAATTTTTGCTCAGATACACCCAAACTCTTAATTACTTAAGGTACACTGACACTGCATGTTTCTTTTTTAAAACATTAGGATTTGCTTATGTGTTTATAATAAAAGCTGATCATCCTACTTTCATTTATATGGAAAGGGGATTGTAAAAAAACAGATATTTCTTTAGCACGGGAAAAGGTAAATATACAGTATTCAACAACGCTTGGTAAAATTCTTGCAAATCGCCTAGATAATCTAGATGTGGTTCTCAGTTTTAAAAAAACAACAAAACAGACCAGAGAATATCCTAATTTACTTCTTTACAGTACAAAGTAACAGACTTGGACATTTATGAAGACTATTGTTTATACTATGCATAAACAAGGTATGCAGTTTTGTGTATGTATGATTGCATGCTAAATTACCCTGGTCCTCAATGATTACTGCTGTTTAATTTTAACAACTATTATAGTCTATAGTTAGAATTACAAATTTATCTATACTCTCTTTCCCTTCCAAATACCTTTTCACATGTTTCCATATAGGGATTGGTTATTTTCCTTGGTTATTTTCCTTATTATGAAAACTTACTGCTATTTATACAGACATGTTTCTAAAAGATATGGAGACTTCATCTTTTTTTTCTCCTTTTATAGGATGCAAGATACATTTGAACTTTAATCCATGTATATAACTCTAAGTCTGTGTTTAAGAAAAAAATGAAATGATCCACTAAAATAAAACCAATAGAACCAATTGGCTGTGTTCAGCAAAATAATTTAAAACATTTGCCCAGCAATTAGCTTAACGGTCCTAAACAACAGTAGCAAGCCATAGGTAATCCTACAAAATTAGAAATTTCCTACTAGAAATCCTAGTATCCTTTACAAAGTAAGAGCCTATGTTATTGGGTTTTATTTCCTTGAAGCGGGTTTAGCATCTCCTAGAATCCTGCTTTAGATATTTTTAAATTTTGCCCATTCCAATAATGAAAAGCCTAGTGAATGGCTTGTCAATAATCAGGCAAGACTAGCCCAAGCTGTAACAAAACCTGGCATATCACACACATGTACATGTGCAAAGCATATCCTACAAAAGAAATTAGGTGCAGAAATAAGCAGATCTGAGAGGAAAAACCTTACAGCTAAAAAACGAAACAGGGGTTCCTATCCACCCCCCCCCCCCCATGCTACCCAAAACTTCATAAAACATTTTTGTTTAACACATTCTTTCAGGAAACTAGTTCAAACCCATACTCAAACTATTCAGGCAATAGATCCTGTTTTTTAATTTACATGATTATATTGAGATCACATTATCTAGCTGGAGGATTGCTGGATGTGTTACTTGTTTTAGCTAAGCACAGACCTAAAGGTGCGTACACACTTCCAATTTTTATCGTTCAAAACGAACGACGAACGATCGATTGGGCAAAAATCTTTTGTAAAAAAAGTAACCAACGACGCCGACGAACGAGGAAAGTCGTTGGAAACGAACGACCGGACCGGCGGATCGGATTGGACGACGATCGTTGAACATCGTTCGTGTGTACGATCGTTCGTTGATCGTCCATGGTCTGAGCATGCGTAATGCACGAACGTTCGTTCACTTTCCAGTCGTGCACATAGTTTCTCTATCGCTCAAACGATCGTATCTATTGTGTGTACAATATCTACGAACGATCGTGTCATTATCTCTATGTGCAGGATCGGTGCTATACGATAGTTCGTAGATATCGTGCAGGATCGTTCGTCGTTGGTTTTCCAACGATAATAATTGGAAGTGTGTACGTAGCTTAACTGTGAGGCACCTTACAGTTGAACTAACTTACAAAGGGAGAGAACATGGACAGTGGCGTTAGCCTCTGGCCTAAGTAAAGTTTCTGTAAATTTACAGTTGTTATGTTCAGTCCTTGAAATATTTATTTATTTAGGAAACCTCTGGGACTGTGCAAGATTAATACTCAAGCTGCTTATTTTTTACTAGACTCACAACATAAACATGATAACTTGTAGCATCCAAAGTAATTTAGTTTAGGGTTCAGTTCACCCCTGAGAATTAAATAGTGTTTATCAGACTGTCAATCAAATAAATAAAAGCCATTTGGTAGCTTTTGTCTGTGGTTCTGAGATACATTTATGTATTTATGTGAACCAAGAAAAATAATTTTACACAGATGTTATCATTATCACATAAAAAAACATAGAAATACTGTAAGTAGCGTATGAACAGCTGAAAAAAAACAAAAGCACCAAACAAGGCTGACCCAGATTCTTTCAAGCAATTTTATATATATATATATATATATATATATATATATATATATATATATATATATTGTCTGATTTAGTTTGTTTTATTTTTTTTGCCAGATCACACACCAACTGGATTTTGTACTTGTATAGACTATCATAAAGGATCAAACAAAGATACACGGGTAGTTGACACAAGATATAGATATGGTATATAAATTCCCACAATCTAACAGTGGTAATATTTCAGTATACCATTTGTGTTATTCTTTAATCTTTTAAACAAACTAACTTTATTCCCTTGCCACTGACTTTTTAATAGGTAACAGCACACCCAGGAAAGATATAAGCCTGGTATATAGTTACACCTTGTTTTAATGCTGGGATGTTAAAGCCTAACTCTGGTCAGAAAAAATTCTTTCAGATATACTTCTTAATAACCACATGGATAAAAATCAACTTTTTTTGCCCTAAAGCTCCTTGGAAACCTGTTTATTACTTTGTAAATTTAGAAATAATACCAAGAGAGGCCCGCAGCAGGGTATGCGTAGGGACTGCATGACAGGTGTGCTCGTGAAACAGATAAAAAGAGAGGGTAACGGAGGGACAGCACATTTTTTGGGAAAGAAGAAATTTGGTAGGCATTATGGAGTCAGTGGACACATTAATGCAGCAGCTTAGGGCTGTGGCCGCCTCACAAGGTGAGGCTTGGCTGCAGGATAGAGTAGCAGAGGCTGTTGGGGGGATTAGCAGGGAAGATCAGTTAGTTAGAGTAGAGGGGCTGCGGCCTCGGAGAGCTAGGGCTCCGGTGCGCCTGAGCCCAGAAGCTTTTGGCAGAACTCAGCGCCACTCCGGGAGCCCCAGTAGGGACCCTCCTAGCAGGGCAGCGGGGCGCCGCTTGCTCAGGTCTGCCACTGGTCTAGGGAGGAATCCCCGTCGCCGGTGGAGTTCTGGAGTGGGGGCTGCGGCTGACAGGGAGCGTAGCCCCCATTCAGACACGGGTGAGGCCTTGAGAGGGGAGGCCTCTCCTGTTGATATCCCCCTGCGTCCTGCAGGGAAGAAAAGGAGGCTGTTTGGGGGGGGGGCTGTGGCTGACCTCTATTAATAGAGGTTATGTTAATTAAATAATCGGCTGCATGCCAGCCATTTAAAACGCATATCAGGTGTGGAGTTTTTATTTTTTTTATGGGATGTTAAGAGGGTGGGGCTGGCAAGGGAGAGTGCTGAGAGGTATGTATGGTGAAAGGGGGATATCTTCAAGGCAAGGTACGAGCTACCCTGGTCAAGAGAGGCCCGCAGCAGGGTATGCGTAGGGACTGCATGACAGGTGTGCTCGTGCTGCCGGAGAAGAAAGGAGGGGGGTGGAGGTCAGGATTGAATTACAGTATATAGATAGGGGGATTTCGAGAGGGTAAAGTCAAAAGTTTAAGGGGTGGAGTGAAACAGATAAAAAGAGAGGGTAACGGAGGGACAGCACATTTTTTGGGAAAGAAGAAGCCCCTGAGGTGGTGCTGTGCTGCTAGGAGGCCAGGTTGGCCTGGTGTTTGGTGATTATGGAAATGTGGTGGTGTGGCGGACTTTACCTTCCGGACCTGCAATCCAGTCGTTTGGGTAAAAAATTGGTTTTGGTGAAGAAAGGGTTAAGTGAGAGTTATAGGTTGGTTAGGTGATATTAGAGGTTAATGTTAATGGTGTCATAAATTGTTATTTAAATGTTATTTAAATGTTATTTATTTGTTTGTTGGTTATTTGATAAATATGTTGAAATATTTATTATGTTAATTTATGAATAATAATAGAGGTTATGGTAAATAAATAAACGGCTGCTTGCCAGCCTTTTAAAATGCATATCAGGTGTGGAGTTTTTATTTTATTTATGGGATGTTAAGAGGGTGGGGCTGGCAAGGGAGAGTGCTGAGAGGTATATATGGTGAAAGGGGGATATCTTAAAGGCAAGGTACGAGCTACACTAGTCATGACTGTGCTGCACCTAACCTTAGCAGAGAGTAGACCTGTGGGTGAGACACAGCAGTCCTGTCTACTACAGGCTTTTTGCAGAAAACTACAGAGGGGTGGTTTTAAGACCAGTCTCTCTGCACAAGGAGAGAGAGTACTAGTGGTTGGTCCATATAACAGGAAGCTTGTGCACAAAGGCAAAGTGTCACATTGGACCACTGCACAAATCTGGAGGAAATACATACTCAGGGATTCAAAAACGAATACAATTACTTTTCTATTTAAATATCCTAGAGTATAGCTTTAAACACCATTCCGCAAATGTATTGTACACATCTTTACACCTTCATGTCATTGCAGACTAGTACAAGATAACAGGAATTGTCCATAGAAGATATGCTGGATCAGGGCATGCAGGGACATTTAGGGAAGCAGGAAACAAACCTTTGTAAAAATTCACTAAAGATTAATTTCCAAATCCTGTGATTTGAGCCCCAGCTTCCTTCCTAATGAAAAACAACATGTCATGTTCCAAGTTTGAGAGCCAAGAAGTGCGGACAGAGCTGTGATGAGACTTTGTTAAACACATTTCTTACTCATTGCACTTTCTCTTCTTTTCTTGAAGAGGATACAATCTAAAGCATCATTTTTTACTGCCAGTGCAATCAAAACAAAAAATCAGAAATCAGACAAGGAATTGCTGTATTGCACTAGTCGACACCCTTATGTTAATAATCGGGTAATCTGCAAAATAATTTTACTTATCTATTTGTAATCCCTATTTAATGTACAGCGCTGCGTAATATGTTGGCGCTATATAAATCCTGTTTAATAATATTAATAATAATTGCAGGCAGCATATCCCAATATTTGACTAAATACAGAAATCTAGATGAATAACAACCAAAATGTTTGAATCTGATTGATGGCTTTGAGGAAATAAGTGACCTTTCAATATAAATACCCTTGGAAGTCAGAGAGAGGTTACACTTACGCACACACACACTCACACAAAATCAATTAGGATCACATGGTCTCTAGCTCCTGGGAACAATGTGGATGTTTAAAATATCTAGATATAGTGCTGAGTCTAATGTTTTCAATCATGCAGGTGTAATAAAAGGATCACCAAAGCACAACCAAAAAGGAGAGCCTGTATATATAATAAGCAAATACGGCCACCCACCGACCTCTGTCTTTGTTTCCTAATCTAAATTATCTTGTGAATTAAATTAACGTGTGTTTCTTGATTTCAAATGTACTAGTGTGTATCTTGTATGAAACCATGTTGGTAAAAAGAAGAAAATTTCCACATACTACAGTACTATGAAAGGTTTCCACATACTACAGTACTATGAAAACATAATTCTAGCCAAGAGAAAAGAAGGAATAATTAAAGGAAAAGTACAAATTAAGGTAGATATTTACAGTTTCACAGCTGCTATCTAAGGATTACTTATCTGAGAAGTTGAGACATCAGAGAGGGAACAATAAATAGCTTGCAGACTCATTGTACAGGTACTGTTAGATGGGATAACCATTACATACTATTACATTCCTTTGGTAGACAGCATATATACTAGTGGATTGGTCTTTTAAGCGATCCTTCATATCAGAAGCTGCCAAGTGCTGGAGCAAAGCCCAGTGACTCTTCTCAATTGTGTCCTTTCTATTTCTATGTTCCTCTACTCCAAATATCACTTTTCCTGCTGCAAAGTCAACCATTTGTGTTAACCATCTATGTTAAAGAGTCTCATTACTTCTCAATACATGCCTCTCTCCCCTCTACAAACTAAACATTTTTATACTTTACCCACCAGAAACATAGTTATATGTGTTTCTAATACTACGTTTGTGGCCACTTCTTCCCACTATTTCCTGTTTGTCTTACACAGTTCCTGGTTCAATCATTTTGTTTCAGTTTTTGAAGTTAAAACTTATTTTAAGTTTAAAGCCAAAGATAATGCAGAAGCAGCACTTATTTTATTTGTTGCCTTTACATTTTGCTTGAGTTTTGTAGAAACAGGTTTCTAAACCTTTTTTTTCCAAAGTCAGTTTTCAAAAACAACCTTTTCATAAGTAGTAAATCATACATTGTGATACAATTTTGTATTAGTATTCCTGTAATAAAACCTAGAAACTTACATACCCATAAGCCAGCAGATTTAAATATCTAAATTGTATGTATATATCAGTGTTCTAAGATAGCTGACATGAAAGTGGCTATTTGCCAAATGCTTGCTAAATCTACATCAAGCTTACATCTGGGGTAGTCAACTTTGTGGTCAGGTCTTTTCTTAAAGTGTATGAATAGTTTTGAATAGAGAATTGTAGGGTAAATTAATCTTAGTTTATTTTTTGTTTTCTGTGTGTTATTAAAAATTTTTTTTTTCATGTTTCTCTTTCTGAATTTCCCATTACTTCCTGTTTCGGTGACAATGATCATCTGGACAAATTAAGGGGGCGAATCTACTCAGAAGGGACCCAGACGGCAACATACAATTTAGAGGGCTTTTAACCTTTCTCTACTCTAGCGTTTGGGTTGTACTTACATGTTAAAAGTAGATGTAAACCTTAACTGAATCATATTTTGTTTGATAAGCACTAAAATATAACAGCTGCCATTCTTAAAATAAAATAATTCTTTAAACTTTGTTTCACCCTTTGTTGAATTTGAGTGTTGCCGATCTTCAGCCATTTTACAGTAACTTTATGTCAACATACATGCACTACGATAGTACTTGCATGACATTTCTGTTTTACTCTTCAAAGGATGGATTTAAAATATATAAATAATTATGTTTCAGTAAGATTTTTGCCTTGAAATACCATCTTTGTATTTATAATGTAATGATGTTTGGTCATTGGGTCAGATTTATTAAAGCTCTCCAAGACTGAAAAGGATACACTTTCATCACTGATACTGAGTGATCCAAAAACCTGAAATGGATCTGGTCTGAGATTGAAAACATTTGCAATTAGCAAACTACTTAAGGAAATCCATTCCAGAATTGCTGGATCACCCAGGTTCCCAGATGAAAGTGTATCCTCTCCAGCCTTGGAGGACTTTATTAAATCATGCCCATTAACTCAGATTAGGTTGGTATAGGTAGAAGTATAAATTATTTTAACACCTATTTTATAGAACACCATAACAGATTGTGAATCTAGAGAGCAGCAGATTGTACAGCTCATTTTTTTTATTTATAAGCAGTACAATTATCTACTTCCTTTTTCTTGCTTTAAGTCTTTCTCTTTCAAGATCCTTGCATGGAAGGTAAGATTAAAGTAGGTGTTCATTATGGTTAAGTTGGAAGTGACACCCACCAAAGTTCCTGTAAATTCGTGTGCTGGGTCTGACCCATGTTGGGGAACAGCCTAGTAGGTCAAGGTGACCTCATCATTATGTGTGTCAGGATAACTCATAATAAGCTGTGAAATGTTTAAAAGAAAGAAATTAGGAAATTAGGAAACAAATGAAATATTATGTGTTTAAATAGGCAAATCTACCTTGGCCATATTCCCAAAATGCAACCATTTTTCTCTGGAGTGATCTGTATCAGAGTTTAAAATGAGGACAAGCCATACAGATGCAAACCTTTTATAATGAATGCTGAGATTTTCTAAATTTGATAATATCTATATGAATGTTCTGCAATTGATCCAATTTCTGTGCAGAAAAGGGAAAAAATACATATACCTGTATTTTTTTGTGATAACATATTTGCTACAAAGAGACACTATATTTGTATCTGTTTTTAAGATATTGTACAAGGAAAAATCTCATCTTGTATTGACAGCAGTAAATCATGCACAAGACCTAAAACAGTCCAAGCAGGTTTGTCCTGCACTTTTTTTCATCAGGGCAGCAAACAAGCACAGTTCGATGCAGGAGGACTTTATACAGGAAGTCCATAGGATAAAACATCTCAAGCTCATCTGCAACACTAACTAAGCTCAGGGCAATTTTTGACCAGCAGGTTGTCCACTATTGTTTCCCAAAACAAACAGGTAGCACATGTACCTTTTTATGTTCAATCAGCAGTGAGCTTTTTCATAAAGCAGCAGACTTTCACAGCAAAGATATCAGCCTTTTATCAAGAAATGGTATACAGTATCTTAGAAACTGCTGAACCCCTTAGGATTTTGGTCAATTAAAACATCAAGTAATATAAACACATTGGGCTCTATTTATAAATCAGGGAATCTTACCATTCCCTCAAACATTCCCCCATGGGACCAAATTACTGCCATTGAAACACGTGGACTTGGAATGTTTGAAGTTATGCTAGATTCCCTGTCTATAATTAGAGCCCATTGTGAATGAGAAGTGTAAAGAAGAGAATATTATTATTATTATTATTATTATTATTAATAATTAACAGGATTTATATAGCGCCAACATATTACGCAGCGCTGTACAATAAATAGGGGATTATCAAAAGAAAATTACAGGAACTTTTTGGTAAATGGAAAGTGGTCTCAATTTATTTCCAGTACATTGTTAAATGTATGTCACAAGAAATCTATTTGTCCTGCATGGTAAATAGGTGTACCAAATACCAAGTGTATAATATTTTTCAGAACAGAAAAATATTCAGGTTGGCATCAATCTATTAAGTGCTGAGTGACTGGGAGTATCTGACCCAACCTCTTAAAAATAGAGGAACCCTTGAAATAACTTTTAGATCTCAGGGAACGCCTGATAATATTTGCAATAACTTTAGCTCATGGTACATTAGCCTGAACAATCAATTGCAGTGTAGGAAGAATGTAGCATACTTAGCATGTTTAACACAGCAAGACTGTTTTATAACAAAATTATTTTTAGTAATATGAAAATAGGTGTAAATTATGGCCAGAAAATAAAAGCAGACAGGAAAAATGCACTGTTTCCTCACACTGGCGGTAAGTGTACACATGCCCACTTATTAGAATGGTCAATGGAAACATGTCCCCTTGCAGTAGTGGTCAGATAACTGGCCTTTGACAATTATATTCATTTTACTGTCAGCGTACATTGGTGGTTGGCAAGAAAAAGGTCAATAGGAAAACACTACCTTTATATTGGTGGTCAATGGAAGAATTAGTGAGAGAAGGGCATGAATACATTGGTGGTTAGTGGTAAGAATATCCTTCTTAGAGATAAAGAAAAAGATCAGTGATTACCTATCTGAAAGTCAAAAACTGCACATAAGAACTTCTAACAACCTCTTGTAAAACTCTAGGCTAGGTACTCATGTGCAATTGTTCCCGTCCAATATTAGGCTCAAGGCCGATATTGGATGAAAATCTGGCATGTGTACAGCGCTCGTCGTCCATTGTCCGAACCACCATCCTGGCAGATCCACGGACGATGAACAATTGTAATGGAAGTAAAGGGACAGAGAGCGCATCCGGGTGCTGCTCCTTGGTTCTCCGCCTCCCCTCTCCACAGAGCAGAACGGTGCAGTCGTTAGTCGTTGTAAAGGAACGTGAAAGATCCTTTCCAACAGTAATTATTGCACGTGTGTATGTAGCCTAAGGATCCACACAACCCTGATTGAGAAAAGCTGATCTAAACAAAAAGCACATTCTGATAATGTACTACCAACCTGTGATTAGATATGGTAGCTGTATTTGTTTTCTTTATTCCCACATGATAATCCTGCCACTAACATACCTTCCGTACTTGGGTACTTTATGATAGACAAATATGTAGCCCTAGGAAGAAAAGAGCTTAGGGTATGCATACACGTGAGATAATTCTTGCTTGATGATAAAAACAGTGGGGCAAGAATCTAATGTGTACAGCTATCGTCCAACATCGTTCATGAATCTGTCCTGACGGATCCATGAATGATCCGGCAGGGAATGACCGCTATACAAGTCAATAAAGTAGAGGACAGTGGGGTGCCACTAACTTTTTTTCAATCTTCCTTCTCCATACAACAGCACTTGTTTGTTTATCTATCACCCTTTTGTCGCTGAAAACGATCATAAAAGATAATTTCCAGCGACAAAAATTGCATGTGTGTACGCAGCCTTAGGAGGAGGAATATCTTCCATTCCCCTCATTTTCATACAACTGGGGGGTTTCTGATAGGATGTATCTGAAGGTCACAACCTGTTGGCTATCCACAAGAAAATCCAATCACCCCTTGCAGATTGTGCTGGTGAATACGTTTGTTCTTTAGATATACCTCATCCTTATTTAGGGTCTGCATTCATTTGGTGGTGCAGAGGGTCCACACCCACCATTATTATTATTATTATTATTAAACAGGATTTATATAGCGCCAACATATTACGCAGCGCTGTACATTAAATAGGGATTGCAACCATGACAAATGTAATCATATGAATGATGAAGCAGATGGTCTGAGTAAAAAGCAATTTTTGCTTGGAAGCCGTGTAAATCAATGCCCTATACTCTCCATGTTCTGCATTTCATAGGGGAATATATAAATTGCACAAACATGTATTCTAAAGCATGGAAAAAGCAATGTGCCAAATATAAAATCCTAGTCACTAGACAACTATTTTGATTCTGATGGTTGATTTTCTCCAGGTTATTGCTCGTCACTGCTCTTTTAACCGCTTGAACATCCCAGCTTGTGAGCCAACAGTGTGATTTAGTTTCAATTGATTCAGTTGAATTGTTTATGTAGTAGAAAAGCAGGATGACAGCTTGACACGTCAGCTGCTGCACCACAGTAGCAATATAGAAGTCAAAGCTTTACTTCTCCTAAATGTGAAGGCAACATTGTCCTGCACAAATAAAGAGATCACCTATCACATCCTTTCATGAATGGGCTGCTGTTTGTCTTTCAGTCAGCTGAGTCTGACATTTTTCCCTTCCCCCAGTCCCTAGTAATCCTTGCTGCTGTTTCATTTTCTTCCACCCCCTCCAGTGGTTGATTTGCAAACTAAGATCTGTTCTCAGGCTCAGATATGCTGCCATAAAATGAACAGTAGATACATATTACTTATTTGGCCTTAAAAAGGAATCTGTTTTTCGCAAAATATTTTTATCTGTTGTGGTGTTTATTTTGCATCCAAGCTAATAGCTGTTATTATCTGCTTCTTTCTGATGCTAAACATTGATATTCTGATATCTTGTGTTTTTTTTCACTCTCCAGCATTTAGATTCATTTAGATTTTTTTGGTAAAATTGATTTGTATAAAAAAATTACCTCTCGCTGCAGTCTGCAGTCTTCTTTAAAATTGACAGTTTTCACTTTCAGCACAGTAGAGCTGCCGCTGTAATTCAGGCTTCTCCGAATATTAGAACTTGACCAATGTCATTTGTATGCCCCCCTTTTCTCCTATTCTGTGAGAAAGTAGAGCAAAACAACACTGGTGCAGCCATCTCAAATCATTACTGGGCTAAAACATGTACAAAAAAAAAAAAACAGATTGATTTCTGCAGTGTTTCTTGTGCACCATTTTCTTCTGCTGGTTTTACATTTGCTGCATACAGTCTTCGTCTTTAGCTGCCATTGAGCAAGTCTGGGTTTCTGGTTTTCTACTTTGCTTTAGCGAGAAGAATTTACCTGTATGAAATATCTGCTTTTTGTATATCCCTTGCTAATTATATATTTCCAGTGTTGGGAGGTAATTTTTCAGAGGTGCCTTGACATGACTAAGTGGCTTCACTTGTACTTGCCAATGTATGCAACAAAAACCTATATCTTAAGCTAAAACCTTAAAATCCATTTAAATATTCATTACTTCTATGCTGTTTGTCAGGTATTATGTTGACATAGTTATATAGTTAGTTTACTTCAAGTATCATTGGGCCAGGTAAGGCTAAGGTGCTATGGCTAATCAGTAACTTCCTAAAAGTATTGATGTAATAGCATAATCACCCTACTTAACACTCCAGATATGTGGCTGACATGACCTTAAAAGGTTGAAAGAGTTTAGATGTGTCAACATTGAGTTAGTGATGTAATTTTTATGAATGTGAAAGAATGCTAATTCTTTTTTTATAATTCTTCAGGCACTTGCATGCTCTCCAGTAGGGTACTCTCAACAAGGCCACCCTTTACCCTTAATTTTATCGTACCGTCGCCACTAGTTATGTCATATATGACATTGTTGCAAACAAATAGACATTTCACCTAGTAGCAGGAACATGCTATGTTGCCTGCATTTTCATACTCATTTTCTTAAATGTCAGCAAGTAGAATAGAAAGTAAAATACCTCGTATATGAAAATATTATAAAACATAAACAAAGAAAAAACTGAGATTCATTTTAGCCCAAAGTGGACCTATCACCACATTTTTTACTTTATATCCTTTGTTCTAATCTCTTTTTTTCTGCGCATGAGATGAAACACATTTTTACATTTTCTGAAGCACATCAACAGATCATGTTCCTGCAAAGTGCAAGATCAGGTGATGTAGGAAGTAACCCGGATGAAGATGGCGGCGCCTGGTGTCCTGTCCGTGCCAAGGAGAAGAAGAAATGCAGAGTGTGGCATTTGACAAGGATCACAAAAGGATCGATGGCTTTCCATCTTTAAAGGTAAGTGTAATTTTTTTATAATGATAGTTCCACTTTAACTGTAAAATCACGTTTATTGAAGGAGCAGTCAAGGCAAACAGCTAATTTTACATTTAAAATATATAAATGAGACCTGTTGTATTTCCCAAAAACATAATATTATTATTGGTAAAATTGTTTTATAATGACAAACCATACAGGCAAGGATATAATGTTTATCTCTTGCAGTTAAAGCAATACATTTGTCAAATACCATGCAAAGGCTTTGATGTGATACCATACATTTTTCTGTATTTTACAATTTAGTAAAGCCTGGTTCACATTTATTGCTGGTCTTTCCATCCTGTATATGCAGTATTTAGGATTTATTCACTGGATTGGTCTAAAGGTGCCTAAAAAAACCTATAAAGATTTTTTTTGTATGAGTGTCAGTATGGTTATGGGGGAAGGGGGGTCTTTAAAGGCACAACTTATTATATAGACTTGGTAGCATATATATGAAACATTAGGAACTGTCTGATTGTCCTATTGATACTGTACCATGACCATGAATAAGCCAGTAAATGAGTAAAATACAAACCACAGATGTTTAGTTTTTTCTAGTTCTTTCCCACTGACATTAAATTGTGAATAGATTCACCTCTCTTCTATGGGATTCTATGAACACACCTGTTCTCTCCCCCTCCAAATGGAGCCATGTGAATAGAATATGATTACCATTCATTTGCATCTCATTCTCAGTGTCAATATTTTAAATATTGTTTCTAACGTCATAGTCACCATCTTAAAACCGCACTAAAAGATATTCTGGAAAATCTTGAGTTTACATGCAGGGGTTACTAACTACAATCACATATTTTTGTACATAAGGGGGATGACATGGTCACAGCAATATTACAGTAATTATATCTTGTAAAACAGAAATAATATGATTTTATTGCATCATTTTCAGAAAATTTAATAGATTAAAACAATAATTTTTAATGAAATAAATGCATTTAAAGTACCCCCCTATGCCCCTCTGTCACAGCTGGAGGGGCTTGTAATACCAATCTTCTCTTTGCTTGGAAGCACACATACAACTGGCCACAAATTTGCACACATTTGCAATTGTGCCCTCCACAGCTGTGACTGTAAATATCAGCAGATGACTGAAAATAATCTTGTCCAGAGGAGGGTTTCATTGATGGGATCCCAGTAGGTTAGAGAAATCATAGTTCTGCTGCTTGGCAACCAAAGGACACTGATTACAAGGCTGAAATGGCAGATGCAGTTATCAGAATGAAAAGCTAAACACACATCCGAGAGGGGAGATTAAAAGTGTGTCACAGTATTTAGGCTAAAAGGATTTAGGCACAAAAGCATGAGGCTCTGTGGCAAATCAGCACACAGGAATAGCTGTGTATGCGTGTCACTATTCAAATGTGCTTCCTATAATTAATAGGAGGACTTCCTCATTTTCTGCATGAATATATCTTACCAGGGCTAGCCATGATTCTCACGTATATGATTGGCCTGTCAAAACAGCAAAAATGTTTTGTGTTGGTTGCTGCTTCAAATAACATTATGTGTCCTATATTTCTGCCCCTTTAGTTATTTATCTTTGTGTGATGTTTAGGTAAGTCTCATCTTATGCATATATCATTATTGGTTCCAATCCCAGTTGCTGTTATGTGATAACGCCTACAGTCTATGATAGATTTGTTTTCAGCATCGGAGGAATGGGTCAAGGTTGCATACCTCCCGATTTTTAGAAATAGGCAAGAGCGGAAATCATTTAGCTCAAAGTATGTAGACGAATGGCAACCTCTGCCATACCTATTATTTTCAGCCCATAAAAAAAAGATTAAAAAAAATGGTTACATAGCAAACTCTTTTTTCACTACTACATTCCTTTTATAATTGCTTTTCAATCTAAAAAAAAGGGGATCGATTAAAGGCTGGATGAGGTTTAGTGCAAAATAACACTTTTATATACCTAAATAATATTTTATAGGAGAACAGTATATATATCCACCCAAAAATGTGTA